>NC_056751.1:451600372-451775372 GCF_019279795.1 Protopterus annectens
CTTGCTCATTACTGCTTAATGATTGTGCTACTTGAACAATTTAATATTTACAGAGTATCTTGATAATTAAACAGCAACTCCTTTTTACCCTTACAATGCCTAATAACACATAGCTACATTCATGAACCTTAATTGACTTACTATCCTTAAGGTTGAGTACACTAGCTGCAGTGTGTTTACAAATATGTTATATAGTTCCAGTCAAGGGCTTAAATATATTAAATTTTTATAAAATTAAGTTAAATTATAGCAATTTACGTGGGTGATCTTATCAGAAAAGATTATAGTAAAGTCTGTATGTGTTAACTATTCATACAGTTTCTTCCAAGTGATATACTTCTTTTTAAGCTTTGTGTGCTGTTTATGTGTACAATTCAAAATGAATAACAAATATTACAATATAATAAAACGCCATGTATGTGTTGATACCTTCTAAATTCATTAGGTACTTCAGTATACTTTTAATATTTGTTAAAACTGTAAAAGCACTTTGCCATCTCATAAATAGTGTGCTGGTTACTTTAAGTAGCTTAGGAGCTGACACCACACCCATAATGTCTTGTTTTAGTGCTGACATCACTCATGACTGTTTACTTTCATTTTGTGCTGTTAGAAGGTTTAACACACTGTAATGGATTCTAACTGAAGAACCTTCATTCAGGGGTGGTAAAATAAGAGTTCCCAGCTCGTGACCATGGCAGGAAGACAAAAACAAAGTAAGTGAAGTTTTTAGGGCTTTTTTAAACTGAACACCAGCTCATTAAACTTCTATTAGTTTTCTTAACATTAAGGGCAGATATACAAGCCAAACAGTTGTTTTTTAGTCAAAAAGGCACTTTTAGCATCAAAGAATAGATAATTACTTTTCAAGGCACTTTTTGACAATTATTACTATCAGTTTTTATATATTATTATGTGTATTAAATACATCAGTTTAGATATTTCATGCAGCTTAGTGTAAATAATATAAAAAGGAATTATGCTCATTTAAACACACCACATTAATATGTCAGTGTAAATACATCATATTCTATACTAGCAGTAAAAGGCAGGTAATTTATAAATGAACTATCTAAACATCATTTAGAGTTAGAAAAATCATGACTGTAAGTATTTACACTGTAATAGAGAAAGATATGCTACCTTGCTTTCTTTATGGTTGTTTCCTTTAGTTATAAAATGTCCTGCTTATTTTGTATTTATATTGTTTCAAAGACTGACACATGTGTAAAGCATGAATGCTTTCCCAAAGAACTTTTTTGCCTTACAGAGCAAATAGAAGACAATAATGTTTGTGTTTTTCAAAGGTATCTTTGAAGGTGAGTGACATCAGCATCAATGCTAAAGGAGAGCTAAGGGAAGTGTAGTAAGTGTGAATGACCACAAAATCAGGTCTCTACAAAGACACACACACACACTCTCACACAAACACTCACATTTTCACAGTTGCCAGGACCAGGGTTAGAACTCCTACCTAACTCGTTTGCTACACTATAGTATTACACAGTTATCGCAAGTGCCACAGAGCTTATACGTTGAAGAGCTGTCTTGAAGGTGAGTGACATCAGCAGCAGTGCTAAAGGAGGGGTAAGAGAAGTGTAGTAAGTGTGAATGACCACAAAACCAGGTCTCTCCAAAGACACACACACACTTTCACACAAATAGTCACATTTTCACAGTTGCCAGGACCAGGATTAGAACTCCTACCAAACTAGTTTGCTACACTATAGTATTACACAGATGTTCATCGTGTTTCACTGTTGCAGTCATTACACTTGCAGTCATTACACTTGGGTTATCCTGCTGGCAGGTGACCCGCAGTCAGCCCAAGTTCCAAAGTCTTGGTCCGGCGTTAGTTGCTGTCACCTCTTCTCTGACGTCAGTGCCCCAGGGGTATCAAAGTTGCATCCGACGCCATTTTCTTCAGTCTTTCTTGCCGCGCTGTGCCTCAAGCAAAAGAAGTTCGCAAGTGCCGGTCGGCCGACTCCTGAGATTTTCAAAATTGAGTTTCAGAACCAAAGTCTTCAATAAAGCTAAGTACCCCATTGGGGAAACTTTTTCTTGCTCCAGACCGATGTCAGTAAAAGTTAAAAATTGTATTTCTTGTGGGAAGCAAATACCTCATAAGGACTTTCACTCTTACTGTATTCCTTGCCTAGGCCCTGACCACGACGTTACTAGTTGTCGGTTTTGTGCTAGATTCAATAAACGCACTATTAAACGTCAGTTTAATTTTGCTTTACATTATTTTGGCCGAAGGTTTAATTACATAATGCCGTCGGAACAACCGACGACCGGAATTTATAAAAAATGCAAAGACAAAGAAAAGGACAGGCATCCGAGGTCCAAAACCGACAAAGCCTCTTCTACGCCAGTCGCCGGTTCGCAGGTTCTCAGTGAGGTGCTTTCACAGCCCCTGACACCCGCTGCCTCAGATACACAGGCCGTAACTGACAGCCAAGTGGAGACACCAAGGCCTGTGGAAACTCAAGGTATTGTGCATACGGAAACTATTCCCTCAGATGGGTCCAGAGCCGCTGAGCAGGCATCAGCTTCTGAGGGTGTTTTCAGACCTTCACAGCTTACAATTAAGTCCACTACAGCAGCAAAGGCAAAGTCAAAAACACCATTAAAGACAAGGAAACAAGTACAGCATTCTCCAGAGCAGTCATCCATGCCAAAGAAACAGATGCTTAAAATGGCCGAAGACCTAATTACTTTAATCAGGGGTTCCCATCCCCCTCCTGACAAAAGGCCTAGGCAAGACATTAACTATGATTCCTCTGACCAGATTTCCATTTCCTCTGATTCCTCTTCTGATCAGGGATATTCTCTCCTTCCCTATGAGGACTGTGATGCAGAAGAGTCCATACTTTCAGCCTCTCTGCCTGAGGATTATTCTTTTGGGGAAACCCTGCACACCATGAGGTAGCATTTCCATTGGGAGAGCCAGGATTATTCAGAATCCAAGAAAAGGCTCAGAGACTTCATTTTATTGCCTCAGCACAGGCCCCTGGCTATCCCCCCTGTACTTGATATTGTTGATGATGTTTTTTTCTGAATCCAGTCTGTCTCCTGATTCTTTACCCCCTGCACCAGTCAAGCCAGACAGGTACTACAGGGTCCCTGACTCTCATAAATTTCTTTACAAAAAACCCACTGCAGACCCAGAAACAATTTCTCAGGGTCCTAAAGGGGTTAAGGCTTCCACTGCTAAAAATCCTGTCCGCTGAGATAGGGATTCCAGAGCTCTGGACAGATGGGGGAAAAAGTTTACACTTCTGCTACTTTAGCTGTAAGAGCTTTAAACTGCCAGTTTCACATGCTTAAATATCAACAGTACCTCATGTCATTGTTAAAACAGAAAATGGTTTCAAATACAGAAAGTCCTGACAGTAAGGAAATGCAGGATTTATTGCATGCAGTTGAACAAGTGGGAAAGCATACTCTGCAATGTGGTTTTGATTCATTAGAGGCTTCTTGCAGAGCCGCAGTTACAGGCCCTGTTATTCGAAGGCATGCTTGGTTGAAAGAACAAAGTTTACCTGACCATGTTAAAGTAAAATTATTGGATGCTCCATTACAGCATGATACTTTGTTTGGTGTTAAGGCAGAAGAGGTGTTAAAGAAAATGGAGAATAAAGCAAAGTCAATGCAGTCAGTGAAAGATTTCTTGCAGGTTCAGCCACATAGATTTAGCAGAAACTGGCCTTCAAAGAATTGGTAATTTCCAGTGTCAGATAGGCCACACAGAGGCAGATACAGATGCCCAAGAGGCAGATCTCAGTCCCAAGGCTCCTACAGACCTAAACAATGGGGTGCTTCAGCCCACAAAGGAGAGGAAGACAAATCACAACCTTATAGGAAACAGTCCCAATGACTTCCCTCTACAAATGCCAAGAACTTACCTTTTGACAGCACCCCTAGGGGGAAAGCTAGCACTTTTCTCAAAAAATTGGCACATGATCACCCAGGACCAATGGATGCTGAATATTGTTTCTCAGGGTTACAGGTTCCACTTCCAAATGCTACCAAAACCAAAAGGTATGCCAGACCTGCCACAAAACCAATGGGCAGAGGCACAAAAACAGATTGCTGCTCTTATGAACATGGGAGCTATTCAAAAAGTTCCACAGCAAGAACAGGGACAAGAATTTTACTCAAGACTTTTCTTAGTACCCAAAAAGGACAAAACCTGGAGACCAATACTGGACCTGTCAATCCTAAATACTTTCCTGGATGTTCCAAAATTCAAAATGTTAACACTACAGCAACTTCTGCCCATGCTGGGCAAGAAGCAGCTAGTTACTTTGGACCTCAAGGAGGCATACCTGCATGTCCCAATCAGACAATCTTGCAGAAGATACCTCAGATTCATAGCAGGCTCAATGCATTACCAATTCTCTGCACTGCCCTTTGGCTTATCTACTGCGCCCAGGGTCTTCACAAAATGCCTGGCATCAGTAATTGCATTTTGCAGACAAAAAGACATTCAAATATATCCCTACTTGGACGACTGCCTTATTCAAGCAGAGAGAAAAGACATTCTTCTAAAGCATTTTGTGTTTGTAAAAAGATTACTAATCTGCCTAGGGTACACAGTAAACTAAAAGAAATCAAAACTAGTGCCCTCTCAAAAGATAATATTCCTGGGTGCAAGCTTAAATACAACTGCCCAGATGGCTTATCTCATGCCAGACAAACAAAGACAAATGACTCATTACTTTCAAATGATGGCAACAAAAACCCAGCTCCCTGCAAGAAAACTTCTGCAGGCCCTGGGCTTCATGGCATCCTGCATTCTACTAATTCCATATGCAAAACTGCATATGAGGAAACTACAATGGTATCTAAAAAGTGTTTGGACTCAGCATTGTCACAGCCTGGAGACAATCATAACTTTAATTCCCTGCCTACAACAGGAGTTTTGATGGTGGTCCCAGGCCTGTCACCACAACAAGGGACAGCCTTTCACCTTACCCACAGCCAGGCAGACAATAACAACGGATGCATCGGATTATGCCTGGGGGGCACATATGGCAGGATAATGTATTCAGGGCATGTGGCCCAAAGAACAAATGCATCCTCACATCAATCAAAAAGAGATGCTAGCTGTACAGAATGCCCTGACAGCTTTCAAGGACCTAATACATCAAGGACAGCTATTAATAAAGATGGACAATACCACAGTTATGTGGTACATAAACAAGCAAGGGGGCATACATTCCTACCCCCTATGCAGACAAGCCATGACTTTGTGGAACACAGCACTGACCTTTCAAGTACATCTGCAGGCACAGTTCCTGCCATGAACAAAAAATACACTGACAGACGAACTAAGCAGAAATCTCATGGATCCTCACAAATGGAAGCTAAATCCACAAGTGTTCAACATGATAACGAGGAAATGGGGATGCCCAGACATAGATCTTTTTGCCTCCCCTCACAATTACCAAATACAGAAATTTTGCACAAGAACTTATCACTCTCAAGCATGGAAAGTGGATGCTCTATCATTCAGCTGGAATGGCCTGACAGTCTATGCCTTCCCTCCGATGCCTCTTCTAACCAAGGTGCTACTAAAAGTCAGACAAGAAAGGCCAAAAATGATCCTGATTGCCCCAGACTGGCCACACCAGCACTGGTACCCGATCCTAAAGAGTTTGTCTCAAGGCCCACCTTGGCTTCTACCTCAAATTCCTCATCTTCTGACACAACACAGCAATCAGATTCTGCACAGTCAACTTAGAACCTTAAACCTGGCAGCATGGCAGATAATGTAGCCACTCAGACTGCACCTCTCTCTAAAGCTGTTATGGATGTCATTTTAGAAGCCAGGAGGCCCAGCACTAGGAAATCTTATGAAGAAAAATGGAAGAGATTCTGTGCTTGGAACCAGGCACAAGGGCTCGAACCACTTGTCCCTAATATACCTCAGATTTTACAATACCTAACTGAGATGCTGGACAAAGTCTTATCTTTCTCATCTATTAAAAGCCATGCCTCTGCCATTTCAGCTCATTACAATACGGAACCTCTTATTTTTTCACATCCTCTACTACGACAGTACCTCAGAGGGGCAAAAAATATAAGACCCCCAAGAAGAGCAGCAATACCTACTTGGGACCTCAGTTTTGTTTTAGAAAAACTCACACTGCCTCCTTTTGAACCAGCCAGCACAACTGATCTAAAATTCTTGTCATGGAAAACTGTTCTGCTCCTAGCAATAACTTCAGCAAGAAGAGTCTCAGAGGTACAGGCATCAATGGCTGTGGAACCTTTCCTCATTTTTCATCAGGACAGGGTTTCTCTTAGGACAAACCCAACATTCATGCCAAAAGTGGTCTCCAATGTGGCCTTAAACCAAACCATTCATTTTCCTACTTTTTACCCAAATCCCCAGAATAAAGGGGAGAGACTTCTGCACACTTTGGATATACACAGACAGCTACAATTCTACTTGGACAAAACAAAAGCTTTCAGAAAAACTGAGCAACTGTTTGTAGCATATGCTGCAGGATCACAAGGAAAGCCTATTATGAAACAGACAATCTCAAAATGGATAGGACACTGCATCCGCTTCTGCTATGCACTACATGGCAAATCAGTGCCTAAGGGTATTAGGCCTCATTCTACCAGAGCAGCAGCCACTTCAGCAGCTTTCCTCAGAGGAGTACCAACCAAAGACATTTTAGAAGCTGCAACCTGGAGCTCAGTGCACACTTTCTCCAAGCACTACCACTTACCTCTCTACTCTAAATCCAGAGCAGGCTTTGCCACAGCCATTCTGCATGGCTTGGTAGCCTCTCCAAATCCAGTTTAGACCCAGCCACCCAACCTCAGCTTTGGGATTCTACCCAAGTGTAATGACTGCAACAGTGAAACACGATGAACATAGTACAGTTGTGTACCTACCATAAATGTAGATGTTCGAGTGTATTCACTGTTGCAGTCCAGGTTACCCACCACCCCCCTTTTTTCATTACTGGGACTTTTCTGTACTTCTCATCTCTATACTACCTATGTGGTGTATTTGCTTGTAGATGAAGGAAATGTTTATAGTAATATATGCATGTTTTTTGGGCATAATTTGGGCATAATTTTATCTTTCCAGCCTTCCTATCTGGGGGCAACTGACATCTGGGGCAAGAACTATATCTAAAAAAGAAAGAAAATTTTAACAATATTCCTGTCAGAAATCACATTGGGTATTTTCCTGTCAGTTTATCAGTCTGAAATGAGTTCCAGTAAGACAAATTCTCAAGACTCCAGCATCAAGAAAGAACTTCAGTCTCTGATAACTATAATCCAGCAACTTACTGCTAAGATGGATAAAATGGATACTGAAATTGATACCTTCATAGAAAAAACTACAAAACAAATAGACTTGTTACATATAGACCTGCAACAACAGAAGATCCAGATGACAGGCATAGAAGAAGCTGTGAATGACATGGAAAATAGAATCCAAGAAGAGGAAATCAACATTGAGTTTCTGCTGAAACAAAATTCACATTTACAAACAAAGCTGGATGACCTGGAAAATAGATCTAGGCGCAATAACATTAGGATTTTTGGACTGCCAGAAAATATTGAAGGTAACAATATTACTTCTTTTTAACAACATGGCTCCCTAAAACTTTAGACTTACCAGAAGCATTCTCTTTTGGTATCGAAGAGCACATAGATCTATAGCTAATACTAACTCTAACAAAAACTATCCTAGATCAGTTATAGTTAGATTTCTATCATCTTTTGATAAAGAGATGGTTCTTAAATCTGCTTGGGCTAAAGCTCCTGTTAAGATTAATGAGACAACTGTGCGTTTTGACAATGACTATTCTTCCTTGGTAATAGCTAAAAGAAAAGTTTTTCTGCCACTAATAAGGGAGCTTAAAAAGCACAGTTTAAAACATACCTTCTGTTTCCTGCCAAGCTAAAAATCTTCCTTCCTGATGGTCCTAAAATTTTTGATGACTTAGACTCTGCTTTACTGTTTATCAAAAAAAATAAGATTTTGGATAAAATAGAGGAAATGGAATGGGCTAGTCCTTCATTAAAGAGACTGGCAACTGAAACTTCGTGGAAGACTTCAGAGGAGAAGAAGAAGAGACTAAAAAACAAATGATTTGTTCTATGTTTTTTTTTTTTTCTCTCATCATTTTACTTCATTATTCTTCTTCTTCTTCTTCTTTCGGCTTTTCCCGGTTAGGGGTCGCCACAGCGGATCACCTTGTCCGCACATTGATTGGCAGTGGAGTTTTACAGTGTCGAGTTGCCAGCCCGGCGCCCAACCTTCCACAGAAGGCACACTCCCACGCACACCTAGGGCCAATTTAGAGTGTCCAATCCACCTACAGCATGTCTTTGGGATGTGGAAGGAAACCGGAGCACCCGGAGGAAACCCACGCGACCACAGAGAGGACATGCAGACTCTGCACAGAAGGCACCCCAGCCAAGGATCGAACCGGAGAACCTCTTGCTGTGAGGCGACAATGCTAACCACTGCACCACCGTGGCCGCCATTTTACTTCATTATTAATCTTTTTAAATATAGTTCCTGCATTTCCAGAAAGCCACAAATATTCTGAAAAAGATTTAATCAAAGTTATTCTCTGTGTGCAAAGAAATGTTTTGTTTCATAACCAGTCAAAATATCTGAGGAACTAATAACAAGCTATTATTCAATTTGTTTCTCTTTCTGAAAAAGAGAAGTAAGGTCAGTAATTTGATACATTTTTTTCCCTTTTTTTTCTCCTTTTCTTCTTTTCTTTGTTTAAACAATGACATTCTATTTAGATTATGTAGTGGGTAAAGGGTGGGGAGGGCAGGGAGAGAAGAGTAATGAAAATATGATAAATGGAATAATAACATATTTATTCCTTGTAAAAGTTTATATGTTCTTCAAATGCTATTCCTAATTATACTTTCTTGATTATACTGCTTATGCTTGTTTGTAAATAATCTGTCATGCTTTAACTAATAATAATTAGAACTAAATAATAGTAAATAATATGTTTTATTTTTAACTCTATTAATATAAACAGTAAGTAATATTCCATTGTATATACTTCTTATAGCTTTCTCTTATATTTTTTTATTTCTGCTTTACACTCTTTTATTTTCTACTCTCTTTTTCTTTTCTTTATTCTTTCTCTTTATTTTTTTTCTCATATTAATATATAGAAATGCTTTTGATCATATAGACATAGTAAATAATAAGATTTGCATAAAAATTGAGTTGGGACAAAAATATTGAATTTTATTACTTATTAATAACTTTGGGCTTAATTTCACTTACATAGAGGCTGTAATAACCTGTAAAATACATCACAAAGGTTTTGTCATGTTTAGATGCATTTACACTGCTAAATGAATGTTTGTCACTAGTTTTTAACAAGTTTCCTGCCAAAATGTTAAGGGAGACAATCTAGGATGTGGGCTACCTCATGAACAGTGTCCTCGAGTTGTTTTAAAAGCTTCAACTCTCAGAATTCTCACAGAGAAGCTGAAAGCAGTCAATTTGACCTTTGACCCAGATATCACACTGACACATCGCAGATTCAGGAAGAACACTCTACCAGGAAGTAGAACTGATGCAAATGTGACTATGTGAAGGAAAATGAACTCTTTAACATTTAAATGTGAGTTATTTTATATAATTACTTAAATATCTATGTTATAATTCACAAAATATGTCAGTTATAATAATTTTAAATGATGCAGTTTCTTGTAGTAAGTAAATGTCTTATTTTAGAAGGCATAGAAAATGAAACATTTATTCAAGTGTTTTTGAAAATCTACTTGACTGCAGCATACTAATCTGTGTTAAAAACTTATGTTCCAAACATATACATTACTATAACTCATTTAATTAATCTGATTGACAAGCATAAATAACTTTATAACTCTATTCTGGAAGAAATTGTCATGTGCTATATTTTAAAGCAGTAGTATAGACATACAAAATACAGATGGCTTTTTTTACAATAATGCAAGTGTTTCTGAGAATTTGCATAACTATGCAGTATGATTTATAGCAATTTCTAGAAATATAATATTTTATTCTATTGACAATAATGAGTATGAGTAAAATGCTCATATACAAGCAATTCAAGGTTTTTTTTGGAAGCTGTTGACTGCATTTACATGACAGAAAATAGATGCATCTTAATATATGTAATGTCTGAACCATATTAGCCAAAGTTTTT
The DNA here is from genome assembly GCF_019279795.1 of Protopterus annectens. Lineage (NCBI taxonomy): Eukaryota > Metazoa > Chordata > Ceratodontiformes > Protopteridae > Protopterus > Protopterus annectens. Next base: position 451,610,584 of record NC_056751.1, read on the forward strand.
GATTTAAATGAATGTTAGAACTTATTTTTACATACTTTGAATAAATTAATATGTAACTATGCCTTCCTTTTTTTTTCTCTCTCTATCTTTCTTTCACTCTCTCTCCCTCTTTCAAGTCTTTATTTCTCTCTCTCCTCCTGGTTCCTAATATCAAGATTATTTGAATGCTATTTGAATACAAGTGTATTATATTACATAGATGTATATAGTAGTATGAATAGTTTAAAAAAAAAAAAAAAGTTTATTTTAGTTTATATGATGCTATTTTATCAAATGTGTAGTCTTGTCTTGCTAGATAATTGAATTGAAAGCTGTTAATTTAAGTTAAATATAACCAGTATTATATTGATAAGGTGGTAGCTGAGGTACTGCTGCTTAGGGTAGGGGGTTAACTTGAGTGGTAAATACTACTCTAAGTTGGAGTTTTTAACTCCAGGCTGGATGCAAGGTTTAATCCTTACATTATTTTCACTTGTTCATTGTTATATGCATATAGTTTTGACATCCACAATATATTTTGTACACTCATTGTCACTACAAACAAAATTGAATCCTATACAAAATCCCATAAGAGATTCAATAAATACAGCTATATTTAAAGGTACACCTAAAGGAGGAGATGTAACATTACTTATGTTGTTATTTGTTATTTTGATCATAAGATTCTTAAGTTTTAAAAATGCCAAATGACATCTTTAAAAGGAATTTCTTTAAACATTAATGGATTGAATAATCCGTGTAAAAGGGCAAGCCTAATAAGATACATTAATTTACATAAGGCCAACTTAGTCTTCCTGCAAGAAACACATCTCTTGAAAAAAGATATTGATAAACTAGCCACAAACAAATATACAGTATTGGTTAGTTCAGAGCACACTCAGAAAAAAAGAGGAGTGGCTATTTTATGGAATAAAAGTATGCCCATTCCTAAAACCATTAAGTCTTATCAGGATGACAAAGGAATGTTTTGTATGGTTACAATACAAATTAATGGGAAGACTTACACTTTAATTAATGTATATTGGATACCTGGAATTGGTATTAATACAGTGAAACATCATCTTGATAAGATCATATCATTCTCTATAGGAGATATTATTCTAGCTGGTGACTTTAATTGTATACTACATGAAAGTGATACTACCACTATAGGAAAAAGAAGAATTACATCTAATGCAAAACATTTAAATGATTTTGCTAATTCTTATCATTTGAATGATATTAATAATCAGATAGATTCAAAATCATTACCATACACCTTTTTTCTAACACATACAAAACATATTCAAAAATAGATAGGGTCTTTATTTCTAACCAGATGGTAACAGATTTAATTAATTCAAAAATCATTTCATGTCCTATATCTGATCATAATTCAATTGTTTTTGAATTCATGATAAAAATACTCATAATCTTCAGATCAAAAGGATACCCGCATACTTAACTCAACTAAAAGACTATAAAGAATATATACTTTCAGAAGTAAAACATTTTTAGACATAAATAATACTCCTGAAGTCTCCATTGTCTATGTTTGGGATGCCTTAAAATCATATCTATATGGACAAAGTATCAGATGGTATAATAATAAAAGGAAATCTTGGGATAAGGAATTGTTAGATATTCAAAGTAAATTAGACTCTTATAAACATAATAATAAAGAAAATATTATGGACAAGAAAGTTATTGAAGAAATAAACAAACTAAATGAGAAATACAAAGAAATTTTAACTCATAAAGTTAAAATAACTTTAGAGAAATACAAGTTTTGTCTTATTCAATAAGCCCCAAATACTTACATAGACTTAAAAATAAAACAAAAAGGTTGAATAAACAAAACCATATCAAAGAAATCTTTTCTCTAAGGAAAAAGAAGAATGTTTCTAGTATACCAGAAATACTAGATGAATTTAGAAATCACTTTCACAAAATTAACCATAATAACATTAACATGGAACCTAAAGATAAAATAAAGGAGTTTATAACCACAAACATGAATAAAAAGCTTAATAAACAACAGATTAAACTATTGGACAAAAGTATTTCATATACAGAGGTTATTACACAAATAAATAAGCTTAAATCAAACAAAGCACTGGGTAATGATGGTATTATACCAGAGATATATAACATCCCTTCTAAAAGTACATATTCATTAATACATAAGGTTTTTATTTTGGCCCAAACTGAGTTAATAACCCCCCCATCTTGGCAATATACATTTATTTTGCCAATTTTAAAACCTAATAAAGATCTAACTAGATGTACTTCATATTGGCCCATCTCATTACTTAATGTTGATTATAAAATGTTTATGAGTATTTTTGCTGATAGATTGAAGACAATCATCCCCGGCATTATAGATATAGATCAGACAGGCTTCATTGTAAATAGAAATACTTTTGATAATATAAGAAGAACTTTAACATTAATTAATTTTGCAAATAGGAAAAAGAAAGATTTAACACTTATTAGTCTTGATATAAGTTCAGCATTTGATTCAGTAAGTTGGGACTATCTGTTTACCTTACTGAAGTGCACAAACTTCTCAGATGCATTTGTAAATCTAATTGAGCATTTATACAAAGGAACATTGGCTTATATTAAGGTAGGAACATATGTTTCACAAAAATACCCATTTTAAAGGTACAAAACAAGGATGTCCACTTTCTCCACTATTATTCACTTTAGTAATGGAGCCTTGGGCTAATTTGATCAGAAACAGTACTGACATAGAGGGTTTTGAAATAGATGAAAATACAACATCCAAAATTCAACTTTTGCAGATGATGTTCTAATTACATCAGCAGGATCTAATTCTTCTATGCAGTCTCTATTTGATAAAATGATGAATTTTAAAAGTATTTCTGGTTTAATATTCAATGAAGAAAAACTAAAATACTACCTATATATATATACGAAAAATATTCTCATTAGTGATTTTACTAAATATGTACCCAATTCAGGTCAGATAACTTATTTAGGTATAATACTATCTAAAGATATTAAATCTATTATATATAATAATTATAATACCTGTTTTCTTAATATACAAAATCTTTTAATACCTGGAATAATATGTTTTTTACTATGGAGGAGAGACTTACAATTATTAAAATGATAATATTCCCCAAGATTTTATACTTAATACAATCAATAATACTTCTACCTACAAAAATAATTATCAAGAAACTGAATACACTAATGTTAAATTTCCTATGGGCACCTAATAGACCTAGGATTGCATTAAAGAAACATACTAATAGCTGGTCTCAAGGGGGTATTTCTTTTCCAGACTTTAATTTATATATTATCTCTTCTATTGTAAAAGCTATTACTTTATTAATAGATCAGTCATATGTCACAAAATGGAAAGATTATTGGGAGCTAATTAGTATGCACTTCATGAAAATCTCCTTAACACATAAAAATATGATTGTAAATAACTCCATGTTATGGTTACTAAAGGAATTTTGTACTTCACCTATTACACCTAAACATATGGTTTGTTACCCATTAAATATTATTATTAGCTATCGTAACTTTATATTCATGCACCCTAAGTATAGGGAATGGAATTTTATTATATTCCCTATAATGTATACTCAGGGTATGCTTTTGTCATCTACTTCTGAAGGAACTCATTTAGCTATAGATAATGATCTAAAGTACTGGTATCAGTTGATATCTGATAATAAAGTTAAAAATCTAGATTTCTTAAAACAAGAATTTGATCTAAGAGAAACTTGCTGGTTAGAGGTTCAGACCTTTAGACAACATCTCATTAATAGAATAGATCTAATGTCTATAACAGTTAAAGAATCTATTCCAACACTGATTGATTACTTGATATTAAATTTACAACATAAAGTTTCTGATAAAGGTAAACCTTCATACATACATAAAATTATCAGACAAGAAACTTTTTACAGTGTAGATACATACTGGAATTATTTCACTTCTATTAATGGGGACCCACCAAATCAACAAGATAAACAATATATATTGGAATCTGCCTATAGAACTACGTCTTCCATTGTCTGGAGACTTTATACATGGAAATTTTTACATAGATCTTTTTATACACCTTTGATGATGAATAAAATAAATAATAAAGATAATCTATGTAAGAGATGTAATGTAGAAATTAATGCTGACTGGGCTCATATGTTTTATGACTGTATAAAATTGAAAGAATACTGGAAGTCAATTAATGAATTTTTGCAGGCTCTTTTTACAGATAATTTCATTATTTCTAAATCTCTTATATTATTCAACACACCTGTACCTCAAAGTGTTAAAAGGTTAAGCTTCCCTTGTTATGGTCTATTCTAGCAGTGGCTAGGAAAATAATAACCAGAAATTGGATTTCAGATACACCTCCTTTGTTCAATGAATTTAAAAATGTTATGAATATAGTGTGCCATATGGAAATAAACACAATTAGGTCAAGAACAACTAGAAAAACATCTTATTATATTGTATGGGATAATTTACAAAATTTGTTAAAAAAATCCTAATTTCAATAGCATGGTATTTTAGTTTAATTAATTGATCTGATTGTAGTGGATGTCTTTGTAAATACTTTAGTTGTTTTGTTGAATGTTATAATCATATCTATTTTTAATTACTTGTATAAAATTGTTATGATATTTCTCTTGTATGTTAAAATAATAAACCTGTTTTGAAAAAAGAAATTGCATATTTTTTTTCACATTCTCTTGCTTTGTTGGTGTTTCAAGTTGATGTTATTGGTAGTTTAAAGTACCTGTTGTCCCTGATTGTTTTTGGTTTGGTCTATAGACTTGTGTCAGGTTGGTTGAGAAGAATAAATGGATGGTTCCTCTCTTTCTGCATCTTTCTGGCAGCCCCCCCCCAATTACTGGGTTTTCATGCCTGCAGACCCAGCTGCTGTATTTTCCTGCTTCTAGAGTCCACTAGTAAAATTTCTTGTGCTTGTAGTGTCCCTGGGACCTAGGCGTCTGGAATGCTGCAACAGCAATGCACCCTCATTGTACTTGCTGATGTAATTTTATATGGACTGCTTGACTCTCCCTTGCATACTAATTGTCAGGCTAGAGTACTATAATTTATTCAGATGTTCTGTACTACTTACTAAAATAGGAACGATATAGTATGTCAGTTTAGGATGCAATATCAGAAGTATTTCTTCCCCTTAAGAGTGATGTTATTTAGAGAACCTGTCAGATTATGCACAATATATAAAATGACATTATTTAGATTATGTGATCTCTAACTACAGGGAGAATGTTCTTTTGTTTCTTATTCTTCAGTACTTCATATACTAGTATTAATATTCAAAAGTGTTCCTGCTTGTCACTGATTATCCATTATCTCCATATTTTTTAGGGTTTGTCTTAGATTCATTAAAATCTCTGGGCACTAGACAGGCTTAAATTTAAGGAGCTACAAAGGTTGATTTGAGTTTTACTCTTCAAAGTAGTTGAATAATACAGTTGTCTGGACTCTGTATTAGCAAGGTCACCTCTTATTTTGATTAATTGATTTCGAAGAATCTTATGCAGACAGTTTCATCTGTCATCAATTTTGCCTAGCAGGAATCCTGTCTATGATCTTCCCCCTCATTGAGTCCCATACAGCATGTTTTTCTGGAATATTCACGGGTACTTGCAAGCATAGTTAAGAAGTAAACAGGTTATTTGTAAGGTCTGATGTATTACTATTATTTATCAAACCTTTTCTCTTGTCTCTTTCAGAGACAACCTATCCTTGAAAACTTTGAAAGACAGGTGGCAAAGGTTAACTCATGAAACACAAGCTCTTTTTTTAATATCTGGAAAGGATGCATAGCCAAGAAAGAACAGCTGCTTAGCAAACAGAGACTATAGCCAGTTTTCAGTGATGAGCCTCTGATGGAGATAATCCCAACCAAAAAAAAAAAGACAATGACTTGGAAAAAGGTCTGTAACTCCCCTGACACTACATCACCAGCTCCTAAAGTCTCTCAAGAAACTGAAGGAAATTACAAGGTTGCAGAGGTGGGACTTTCTTGTCAGTAAATGGGCAAACAATAGTTGATTATTTGGAAGAATTTTTAGATTCCTTAACTGTTGAGGTAAGGGTTAGGATTTCTGATTTGTTTTTACAAAGGCATTTAGGAGCCATATCTCCCAGATCCACCAGCACTCTTCAAGGGACACAGAACTCCCTTCCCAAACCTTCTTCAGGTCTCGCACAGACAAACACCTCTTCTCCTTCCATGGAGAATTCCAGACTGAATGACCCAGAACTTAATGTAACCTAATTTCTTGACCTCATGGCCCTTGATAGTATAGCAAGATCTCTTCTCATAGGTCCATAGGTATATACTGAGCTAAAGACCACTGGGGACTTTGTAAGCTTAGCCATGCATTCCAACCCAACTGTGTCCCTATGTATTATGGGTGTTTATTAGGAGAGGTATATTAATTAGGAATTTTCTACAGGTTATGTGGGGGGTTATTTTGGTTTGGGCATTACTCTCTGTCTATCAGTGCCATCCACTTTCCCATCTATTGATCAAGGCTACATTTAAATAGCACTAGAGACTGACTCTACTTTGCTTGGAAGGGGAGCCAGTTCCAGAACATGAGGATCCTTTGAGACACATAGCTGTCTCATCAATGTCTTATTTGTCTCACAAGCAAAGTTTAAATCCTTGGATCCAGTGGTTCAGATACTGTTCATTTTGGGTATGTGCAAAAGGTCCATCAGAGCTGGATTCAGTACATACAACTTGTGGCTAAGGTAGTACGAAAGTCATTCTATGTCACCCTATTAATAAGTAAGGGCATGGCATTCAGGTGTACAAGTCATAGAACCACTTTATTTGGCCCTTATCAGTCCCATCATTGCATATAATTCCCCCTTTGGCATGTACCTGACCAGACATATGCAACACTTGGAATGCCCACAAAGGTTCCTTACAAGGAGAATCTAGGGTATAAACACATTGTCCTATATGGATTACCTTAAAGCCCTATCTATGTACTCTCATCTCCTGCAGGTTATTGAGTGGTCTGGCATATAAGGCATCCTCAACTGCTTTAGCCAGATCAATGTAGTCAGTATGCACTGTTGTCCCCTCTTCCATTGCCTTTATGGCCTTCTCAAAGGAGACCATTAGATTTAGTAGGCATGACATTCCATTGACAAAGCTAAACTTTGTTGTGTCCAGTGTCTGAAGGTCGCCTGTATCTCTGTTGATCATTTTCATGGTAATTTGTTCCCTGACTTTGCATACTAGACTAGTCACACTAATAGGTCTGTAATTTCTGGGTTCAGTTGATGGTCTACCCTTGTGAAGTGGGGTAGCTGTTGCAGTTTTCCATTCTTGTGGTACAAAGCTTGATTTGAGGCTATAGTTGAAAAGTGGCTCAAGTGGTCCCAGTTGGTCATATTTCAAGCTATTTAGGAGGCATCCCACGATATTGTCGGAACCCATTTGAAGGTATATTTTTGGCCTTAATGACGGCCACTAAAACCTGCTCCTTGATAATAGTTGAGGTGGCTTATGCTAGTGGGTATTTCATGGTGGGAGGTGAGGGGAGGGTGAAGTTTGACCTGAATTTGTTTGCCAGCAAATTTACTATTTTGCTCTGCTCAGTGAATGTGGCAACAATGACCACCAGTTTGTTACACACGTGTGTTCCCTTTGAGGTTTTGGACATAGCTGTAGAAGGCCTTGTGGTAGTCTTTAGCCAGTGAAGCTATATTGACCTCAAAATTGGCTTTGTTGGACTTAATCAGAGCTCTCAGTTTCCTGTTTGGTTTAATTAGAGAGCTCATATCATTATGGGAGTTATTCTTCCTTATTTTAGCCATGTCATTTTTCCTTTTGTTATAAACCTTATTAAGGCAGGCTTCCACGAGTGTGGCCTGTTTTGGCCTTACGTCTAGTTAGTACAACAGAATTGCTCTTCCTGATTTTAGCCATGACCTTTTTCCTTTTGTTATATACCTTATTAAGGTTAGGCTTCTACCAGTGTGATCTGTCTTTAGAGTCTGCTTTGGGCTTACTTTTAGTAGGTACCACAGCATGTATACAGCCATTGACATAATTGTACAGGGTATTTCTGTGAACAATTCTGCATATGTTGTCATGAACTAGGGGTTGGGAGGGGCACAACATTTTTTTTTAATGTTTATTGAATTATCACTTGTGACATAAGCACATTTGCAAACTGCATTAAGTTAAAATTAACACACATCATGCTTCAGATATAGTGTTATATATCATATAGCCTAATCAACATTACATACCTTATTCAATTCCTGGGGTTGGGAGGGGCACAGATTTTTTTTTTTTAATCTTTATTGAATTATCACTTGTGACATAGGCACATTTACATTTATATAAGAATAATCAAACTGTGTTAACAAGTTAAAATTAACAAACATTATGCTTCACAGATATTGCAATATATAATATAACCTAAGCAACATTACATAATTTATTCAATTCCTGCCCCTTTTTTTAAAAAAAGAAACATCTTTATTAAACCATCATTTTGACAAACTATTGCTTTACAGGATGTAGTTTTCTTTGAAATAGTCGCTAACAGTTATAGGGTTTGCTGTGGTTACTGACTTGCTTTTTATTTCAAAGGAAACATCTTTGTCGCCTGACCTCACCAATGAGGACATGACACTGGAGAGGCTGGGGGAGCAGCACTGTCACATATTGGCGAGTACCAGGTCCAATATGTTTGACTACATGTGAATGTAATGCTAGAACAAAACAACTTAAACACACTACCTTGGCAAGGTAATTTCAAATATTATGAAGCTTTAGAATGATTTAATGGTACAATCAATAAACAAATCAAAATAAAACAGTAAACTCTAAACATTTAACTGAAGTGAAATAATAAAATAAATCGATTATCTGCCAAGAATAGAGAAAGATTAACTCAGGACTCCCTTACAGTGTGGAAAGGGCCTCAAGTAGATGGGAGCACTGGGAAAATGAGCAGGAGACAATTTGTAATACGGAAGGTTTACTCAAGTGTGATACTGGTATGATAGGTAATATGGATATATGGAAAACAATGGATGGGAAAGTACTTAAATATGTTATACAACAGAAAATACCAATGAAATGAGGGGGGGGGGGTCCTTGGAAGTCAGATTACCATATGCAGACGAATACAGATGCATGTTCATTTAAAACCACAACAAGAGCAGGGTGGGAGGGTTGGAAAAAAACAAAACAAAAACAAACTGGAGCACAAGTTCAATGGTTAAATTTCAGAAACCTTTAGATAAATATCTCAGTTGGGGGTGGGGGGTTGAGCAGACTCAAAGAACAGGGGAAACAGTAGCACTGTAAACAGAAAGACACTAGAATGAAACTTTAAACATGTATATACAGCTATAAAATGTACAAAAGCACAAATCCTGGAGCAAGATTCACAATACTGCCACTGCTGCAACCTCACCAGTGGCTAAGGCACCAGACTACTGGAATTTGACTTTAAGGAGATATATGCAGCTGTAAAAAGTATTCAAGCACATGTACCAGAATAGGATTCACCATACTCACACTACTGCAGTCCTACCACAGACTAAGGCACCAAACTATGCAGAAAGTTACCAGTAACACTGCAATAAATCACAAAATGAGGCTCAAATCTGCTGGTAGATTACAGTCCTGCCATAACTGAGAAAGAAGTTACAAGACTGGTTGAGACCTGAGACTGGGTTCAAAATATAAAAAGCCACCTTTTACATGTACTACTACTTATAGAAATAAAAGTACAGTATAATGTATAATTAATGCTAAAATCCTGCAGTAATACGCAACTGCAAATTAAACTATAAGACTATGGTCCCTGAATAAACAAACCATGCAAACAGTTAACTTTTTTGGCTAAGATAGGGACAAACTAGAGAGCAGTACAAAAAAGTACCATCACAGAGGTCACAATAAGTGCAGCTTAAAATATTTAAGCAGATTTAAATCAAAGGTTTTCTTCCCTTTTAATGAAAAGCTTGTATCTGATACCTCTCAGACTCTTGAGGAAAAGACATGAGTAAAGATATATGTAAAGAAGTCCAAATTTGGCCACACTATCGAGGGACTCCTGGTCTACCTGCATAGAACCATGTCTTATGTCACTTGACAGGTTCACTCGGTCACCTCTTTGCACAGGCAAACAATCAAATTTGCATTCCCCAGCCCTTTATTCCATATAAAATCAGGTTGCCACATCTGAAGTCAATGCAACTTTGAAGAATGATCTTGTATTCCAAGCCATTCATGCTCATGGATACTCCTCACATTTATGCCACATAGGCAGAACCTTGGATGTGGTGGAAAAATATCACACAGTGAAAGTGTTAAAAAGGACCAGGAGATGGTTATCTGATGTTTTTCTCTCTTAAGTATTAACAACGGCATTTTGTTTTTAGGGAAGAAGGTGATATGGATTTTGGGGCATTCTTTCATGGCATGCAGCAATTCAGACAACTGGGGGTGCTGGATTTTTGAACCAGAATTGCTGGACAACCCATTAGTTTGGAGTTCCAGGTTTTTTATGGTCTCAACTTTGGGGCATTTGGTGTCAGCTATCATTTAATTTGGATTACCCATAGCCATCATTATCCATCTTGGCAGCAATAACTTAATCTTGGTTGCAAAGTAGATTCTGGTAGTATTCTGCCTAGATTCCACTGGAAGGTTGTGATAAGAAATTTAGCCAATGAAGGGTCAATGCACTTTATTAATCATTATATTGCTCAAGCAGCCCACCTGACTGATTATCAAATCATCAATCACGGTGACCTGGCAAAGTCAGATAAAGATTTTTATGATGAGGATAGACTCTACTTGAATGGCTTGACTCTGCCTTGTTCAATTTGTAACTAACCATGTCTGTTAACACTTAATTTATCCATATATCGAAATGCTAAGAGTGTGAGTCATTGCTAACCTAATTACTATTTATCTTTAGTTGTTTAGAAACAGGCCTTGTTATTGGGGAACAGCAGTCACCAGCTTGCAAGTGGACAGTTGTTCATGGCTTAATCCCCATTTGTTTCCCCATTATACTTTAGTGGCCTATTATTGGATTGGCAGGTCAAAATGACTAAAAGAGGCTTGGTTGTCAATTTACACATGGTATAAGAGGTAATCCCTGAAACGTAATGTAATGACTACTCTGGGGAGACTTGGGTTATGCACCCAGACTCTAAATGGTAGATAAAACAGGCTTGGTAATGTCAACCATTCTGAATAGTTACACCGTGGATAAAGCCAGTAATTGCTCAAATGTTATTTGGTTGCTGGTCATTATTATTCTTGAATTTATTATTAATAAAATGGTCACATATGCAATATTTGGTGTCATTACTGACTCAGATCTACAGGACAAATGCAGCTTATCCACCACAGGTCGAGGTTGGGGGGGGGGTAAATAATCTCCACAGCTGGGCAATCTCAATTCAGTGGCAAACTTTCATGAACCCTTTCTCCCTTTTCTTTCAACAATTTATTTGCCAGAGGGGCAGTCACCTCATGGCTTAACCACCTTCTTATCGTATTGTCAATTCGGAATGACTGAAAAAGTCTTGGTTAGCAATTATACAGGGTATAAGAGTTTAATTCCTGCTAATATGACTTGTGCAGGGAGGCATGGGTTAAGCACCCAGACTTAACTGGTAGCCGGAATGGACTTGGCAATGCCAACTGGTGGGATTACTTGCATTGGAGATATAACTAGTTAATTTTCACATGTTTTTGGTTGCTAGTCACTATTTTTCTTGAATTTATTATTAATAAATAGTTGCAGATGCAATTTTTAATGCCATTACTGATTCAGCTCTAGAGGGTAACATTGTCTTATACAGAGTGACGTATGGAATTCAGTCTAAGCCTCTTAGTCTGTAGAATGAGACCACTGTGAGAACGTATTTGTGCTAATTAGTTTTGTTATTTTTACTTCTAAAGTAACAGCTTTATTTCCGGAAATATGAATATTCCTTTCCACTGTGATTTTATAACTTAATTTTGTCAAAATGTTCAGGATCCATTGATAGGGAATATGAAGGTGACCTATCAGATCCGCTGCAGAGGGAATAATGTAAGACACTTAAATCATGGAACATACTAGTAGGATTTAGAAACCATAGACCTCCAAAGGATAGATAGATAGATAGATAGATAGATAGATAGATAGATAGATAGATAGATAGATATGGGTGTGGTTAATTTCATTACTTCATGATAATAAGAAAATCAGACAGACTGCTTTTCTCAGTGAGTTCAACAAATGTTTCAACAGTATTTATATGCATTACTGCATGTGCTCCACTAAATACGTGCTTCCGTTATGAATCTTAGACAGTGCTACCATTTTTTATTGCTCATGAAAGAGCATGTAAAAATTTAGAATTAATTACATTATATAAAAAGTGAGGCTTTAGACTACCCATATAAAAGTAAAAAAAATGTTTTCATTAATGACAGCATACGCGACCATATAGTCATTTGCTTGGCACATTTTTATTTATATATATTGATTTATTTTAAGGCCATTTTGCTCTTTCATAAGTTTCTCTTTTCTGACTCTGATTTTATTCTGCATATTTGTAGACTAAAATGAAAGTAGAATCACCATAATAGGCATACATTAATAGAACGATCATTGGTATAATTACTAGAATTTTGGCTTATGGAAATGCAATTGATTAATTTAATACGCATAAACCAGTGCCCACAATTATAACTAATGCATTTTAGCTGTGTTCACTGAATCTTAAGCTACTGCATGTATTATTCATCTCCTTATAATTAAACTATTACTTACTCTATTTTTGATGACAGGAAGTTTCTGTAAATATTAATGGAAATTGAGCCTTTTGCCTTCCTTCTCTGATTCTAGTGCTGCCTTCTATTAACTGTATTTGCATCTTGTCCTGCTTACCTGTCCACAGAAGCATGCATTCTTGTAAGTCCAGAAAACACTATACTAATCCAAGTGTTGTCAGTTACTTTGTGTCAGATTGTATAACTCTAGGAGAGTATTGAAACAATTTGTTTACTATTCCTTACATCAGGGTCTATGAGTTAGATATTTTGGTTACAGAGTTATTAAGCAAACTTGTAACCTTCAATTTTCCGGAACAGTATGCATCCTTGAACAACTGAATGATCTACATTACCTTCTCTTTATTTCTCCTGCTAATAGTTAAAGGAAGTTGATTCTACTGGTCACCAGTTCCTAGGACAGTATTTAGAGAATCCAGCTGATACGATACCCTTACAATTAACCTGTTAAATGTAAAACAGTGCAGTGCAACATACTTCAGCTTTTGCAACAATCTCTTTTTTGAAAACTTTCCCTGTAATTGTTATTATGACTTACCATTTTTTTTTGTTATAGTACTAGTAGACTACCATTTCCTTTCAATGAAAATTAGGTTGATATCCATTACAATTAGCATCTCATCATTATTTTTTCTTGCAGAAAATTGACAGTAACATGTTCTTATATTCCTTATGTAATGATAATGTGATTGCTTACCATGTTTGAACATGCATAGTAACATTTGTGAAAAGATACCTTAGAGATTTGTTGCATGTTACACTTAATAATACTACCATAGATGGTGTACAAATTGGAGTAATTTTTTGGAACATATGTTAGCAAATTAATGATTTATTTTTGACTATTTAAAATGCCATATTTTCCATCAGGTATCCTGGGGGTCAAAATTTCGTCTCAGGTAACAGGGAACACACAAAAGAATAGGTGATCATGTATGGGGACTTGTGGACCTAATATAGCACTGTCGGTCACTTGTTCTAAATCAACAACCCAATGTTCTTACAGAGTATATATAAAGGATATACACTGGTACTGTCCAAAACAGAGTTGCATTTTTCATTGCCATTATATAATGCAGCATGGACAAAATTTCAAGTAAATGACATCCTATCCAGTTGATGAAATACATTACCACCCAGCTCAGAATAATATCTGTCACATATTACCCTGTGCAATTACCTGAAATGGTGCCCTCACAAATTCAAAGTTGTGGAGTAATAAATACGTACATACATAGACACATACATAAGGATCTTCTGCTCTCATGCTCTGAAACTCCAGTAAGTAGCACGCAACAGCTGAATCAACACAAACAAAGAGCATGTCAACACTTTAACAATGAATGCAAATGCAGTAACCGCATTCATTTATGAAGCCACAATATCCTCACCAGTTGATAAAGCAATACTGGTACTACACTCACCCATATTTGCACCCACTAACAACTTGTACCCAGGGTAGCTGTCCCTTTCACCCTGTCCTAGTTAGTGGTCTTAAGCAGATTATAGCACTACTGCAAATTAAGTTCTGCAAATACAGAATGCTATATTTCAAAACATTGAAGGATTCTTGTGTAAAACATAAACTAAGCCATAGGACAATGATAGCTACATATACATAGCCTTATACATAATTCAAAAATTGAACTTTCTGCCTTTCAGTTTCAAACTCATGAATCAGTAAATAGCCATATAATACTCACTGATTTCTCTTGAACAATACTGATTTCTGGAGCTGCATTGATTTTCTTTACTAAAGGTATTTTATAGATATAGCGATGCTTGTCCTTAGATCATTGCCCATGGAAGTCATGGTTAGAAGGTTAGTTTTCATGATGTCGTTTTACTTAATTTTTGTCTTTTTGTATAATTGTGATTCATAATCTTTTATGTGGAAGCTTCTCTCCGCATGCAAGATGTCTGAGGTTGTACTTCATAACACTGTACCCCCATTTGTATGACTTCAGAGTGTTCATTTCTTCTAACATCATTTCTATGTACCAGCTTTCATTAAACATCAAGATCACGTTAGAGCTGAAATGTTTTCCTCTACACCCTGACACCTTTTGCCAGTTTATTTCCAAAACATGTTAAGTAATATGTTTGTAACAATATTCTAAAAATACATATCTAAAATTAACCAGGCTCGACTAGAAAAAAATCATCGTCAAAGGTCCTGAGAAAGGAAAACTTCATTATTATTATTTCAGGTGATAGATGGGCACACACAGTCATTTAGCTGGAAGGGTTTATATGTTGCTTCCTATGTCCTTTTGAGTATGCAAATAGCGTACTGGGGAAGGGGTAAAAATGAACAAAGTTTAGTGATGGAGGATAACCCGTTAGTCACAGTGGTCACTGGCCACTTCATTTTTATTTATTTTTTTTGTATAAGGACTCTGGATTGTATAGTGTGTTTATTGTACTACAATTTTTTTTATTTTTGCATTGTTTTACCAGAACCATGCAATGCCTGGCATATAAGATACTGGTCACACTTAAGGACAGCAGCAACATGATTCACAGAGGCCAGTTGTAGTTATGAGTGTTCGCCTTCAATGAATGCATGCAAATTAAGGAATAATGAGATTAAGATGAGAACTGCTGAAGAACTTATTAAGGTAATTAGACATCTCCCAGTCTGTTTGCAATTCACAGTCATTTTTGAAGCTTTTCTGCTTCATGTACAGAGGCATTAAAAAAGGTAAAAAAAAAAATCATACCTTTTCTATCTTCTTTGCATTTGGTGATGATTCTTGCTGTTTCAGCCAGCTTAGCTATTTCTCAATATGAAGTGTTTGTCTGGGGCAAGCCAAATTTTTTTGCATTCATTAGTTCTTGATGGGCACGAAGACAAAGGTACAAATAAAAAACTACCCATTATATCCTTGACGATCAAGAAATCCTTGACTGATTTTGAGTTGACAGGGACATTTTAAGGACTTTCGTGCATATATATGGCCCAGAGATGTGAACAGGGGGAAATGTGTGGCACTCCAATAGCTGTGGTTACTAATATATATATATATATATATATATATATATATATATATATATATATCTTTTATTATACTTACCATGGGAAACGTTCGGAAAATGACTGGGGACATGCTGGTTGTTATATAAAAGTAGGCTGCGATAATATGTTGTTATGGTTACTAACAACATTGCTTAATTGATGACATCACTGACTTGATTAGATAAAAGGCATTGGTTTACTATATTTTAACTGTTTGAATAAATAGCACTAACTCTTTTTGGCCGACTTTTATTGTGTTCCGTTTCAGTTCAACAGTTCGTTGTTTGTGGATTTTTGGTGTTTTGTATTTCGTTAACATGGCGAACTGAACCGAAGAGGCCTCACAAGATTTGTTTTCTTCAAATGGAAGCAGCCAAACAGGGAATAATGATTCGATTGGGAATCTCACTGCCCTGGTTCAGGTTCTCCTAGGGAGAGTGGATTCCCTCACACAGAAGTTTGAATCTTCTGGTATTTTAAAATTACCGCTAACAAATGCTGCACCAGTGGGACGTAATGAGCAAGGTAATGCAAACAGTAACCATGCTAAAGGAACAGAAGGTGGCAACAGCAACGAATTCCGTAGAGATGAACTACAAGGTTCCAATTTCCTCAATGAAGGTAATACTGTTACAAACATTTCAGGTAATTGTTTGTCTCGTAATACTGAAATGTTGAATACCAATAACAGACATTTGGCAATAAGGGGTCCTTCTGAGCATGAAACCAGAATGGCAGAGGATACAATTCCCTCTATGGAAACTTTTTTGAATGTCCCACATCTTTTTAACAATTTAAACTCCCAAGTTGGGCCCTCAAATAACTTGAATGAACAGACTGAGAATGTTCTTTCTACACATATTAATGAATTTGACACTAAACTTTTTAAATGTAAAAAACTTCAGCTAGAAGTGTCATACCTACAGGAGTGTGTTCACAAGAAAGTCATCCCTAAAGGGTTACGTCAGTGGAGATATCCTGCAGGGTTAATTGAAAATTCAGCGTTCCATCAGGAACTGTTAGAACTTTTTGACCGACAGGGGCAAGTTTTTTTATTAGCCCTTATTAACTTTTATAACAAAGACATTGTTGCTTTGAAAACTGATTTAGAGACTTTAGAAGTTGTGATAAAAACACACGTTGATTTTTCAAGATACAAATATGAGTATTGTAGGACATTCACAAGTATTGAAGCCACGATGAATAAACTGCTTATTACTAAGAAAAAGAAACTAAACAGGGATATTAATGATTATGCCAACAAAAGAGCATATCCTAGGCCCCCTCTTCATTTTCAAAAAGTTTCCAATGGTGGTCCCATTGTAAATGGTGATAATGATGAAGAAACATCAGCCTCTAACAACAATCAAAATAATGATAGTTTTGTAGATGAGGAAGTACAAGGTCCAGTTTTAAGGAGAAGTGAGAGGCTGCTTTCTAATAGTAACAATCAGCGAGGTAATAAAAAGCCTAATTACAATAATACAAGGGAGCAGTCTAACACTGTAAATGGAGAACAAGTCCATAATCAACAGGGTTTTCGGGCTGGCACCAACACTGGACAGAACAACAGGAAGACCAGTTACAACCAACAACAAGTAAGGAACAAGAGAAGACAACGGAGGAGGTAGCTCCCATTTTAGTAACTGAAGAAATGCCTTCTCTTCATTTGAGTAGTGAAGGGGACTTCACCGTATATAACTACACTTCCTTAGATGTCCAACAGGACATGGTTGACTTTTTATCTAAGGGGCTCTCCTTTGTACCTGCGAAGTCCTTTGACATAACTAGAACTATAATGGACTTAAAATTGTTTATTCGTAAACTTAACCTCCAAGTATCAATGGGACCTATGGTTAGTATGGTGAAAACTTTGAGGGTTTCTAGCGTGTTCAATCCCCCACTTCACCCAGGTTTAAACACCTTTGAGAAGATGTGTGAAATTGATTTTTGGGCCATCAAAGAAAAGCGAATACACACGTCCCGTCCAGTTCAGTCTAACATGTCTATGACGGAACGTGGATTTATTCAATTACTTAAAGATTGTAATACAAGAGTTATGAAGCCTGACAAGGGGGGTGACTTAGTCTTTATGGATCATTGTTTATATGTGGAGAAATTGATGGAACATTTAAACACTCCCAATTACACTTAGGTAACAATCAATGAGGTTAATGTAGCCTACAAGAAGGTAAGGTCAACCTTGGATGACTTGTTTGTGAAAGGTTCCATAGACATTGACCTTTACCAATATTTAAATATGATAGCTCCCAAAACACCAGTATTGTTTGGGTGTCCGAAGATCCACAAGGACATAAAGTCCCCCCCTTTCAGACCAATAGTTGATGGCCGTGGCTCAATCACATACGCTTGTGCCAAATATGTTGACAGTTTGTTGAAGCCTTTTATTGAAACTGAACCACAGATTTGCAAAGACTCGTGGAGTTTTCTTACAAACATTAATTCCTTAGAATACCAACCTGAGGTGTATTTCTTAACTATAGATGTTAAAGATCTATACACAGTGATCCCTCAGGATTTAGGCACACAATGGGTAAGGGAATTTTTGCATAGTAAGAAAGCAAATGATAATATCATTTACATAATTGAGACTTTGCTTGAAATGGTCTTGAAGAATAATTTTATGTTGTTTGAGGGTATGTTTTACCTGCAGAAAACTGGTGTGGCCATGGGTTCTCCATGTGGCGCTAGTTTCGCCAATGCCACTATGGCTTATTGGGAAAACAACTTGTTGTTTAAAGACCAACTATTTCAAAACAATGTCTCCTGGTATACTAGATACCAGGATGACATGTTTTGTATTTGGAATGGAGAACTGTCCATGATACCAGTCTTTATTGACAACATTAACAGGACCACAAGTTTTCTAAAGTTTACTTATAACATAGGTATAACCGCGATCAACTATTTGGACATTTGGTTAGTTAACGACAAGTCTAATAGTAGATATAAAAGTTCTATATATAGGAAACTGACGTATTCAAACTGTTTCCTTCATTTTACTAGCAACCACCCGTACCAACAAAAGAAAGCGGTGGTCAAAGGCCAGATGGTGAGGGCCGCCCATATGATTTCGGATGAATTAGACTTTGAGACTGAATGTGACCATCTTTGTAGCATGTTTATTAAAAGAGGCTATCCTAGTCAACTTGTTAACAACACAAAAAAAGAAGTAGTTTTCAAGCATAATGTTGGTTATTTTATTCCTTTATTAAAAGGACAATCAAGCTCATCTTCTCACTCAGTTCTTAATGGATTGGCTAGTCTATCTGATGAATTGCCAAATAAAAAAGCTGGTAATGTAAGTTATCAAGCCAGCTTTTTGTATACATTCTCTTTAGATTTTTGGTCTATTAGAGAGGTAATAAATAAAAAATGGGACCTCATTAAAAATGATGATTCCCTTTCTAGAATTCTTGGTTCTAGCCCTAGAATAGTATACAGACGTGGTCAAAATCTTAAAGCCCTCTTAGAGAGCAACATTAATAGCAGGAATTCTTATGGGAGAATTAATGGGACGTTTAAATGTGGTTCATGTTCACAATGTAAATACATTCTGGTTGGTAACCAGGTGGTTTTGAACCACAACACATACAAAATAAAAGGAAAATTCAACTGTGAATCTAAGGGTGTGATTTACGCTGCTTGTTGTAATTCATGTAACGTGTTTTACATTGGGAAAACGGAGAGACGTTTTAGGCAGCGAATATATGAGCATTGTTATGCAATAAAGAAGAAAGATTTTAACAATGCTTTAGCCAAACACTGCTCCGAATTTCCTGCACACACCTTTAGGTTCACAGTTTTACAACAGAGAATTGAGAACATTCGAGGGGGTCCTTGGCAATTTTTGCTCGAAACAGATGAACTGAAGTGGCAAGTGCGAACGAGGGCTCATATGTCCCCAGGGATTAATGATAGTATTTCCATTAAAAGTCTGTTGAAACTTCTAACTTTGAATAGACAAAAATTGAATACAATGCAAATATACAAAGTTTTTGCATAAGACAGTTTAACCAGGAATTAAAGGTTGGTTAGTGCAGCGTTTGTTTAATTAGGTATTTTTTAGTCATTATATTCACACAAAGGAGAACCAGGGAATTCATAAGTATTTTTATGAATTTGACTTATTTAGAATGAATTTGATTTAGTGTTTTAAGTAGAGTATGTTGTTATTAAATTTGTATAGTTTAGTTTTTAACATGTATACACATATAAGTGTGTTTTAAACATAAGATGAGATAGGAATATATATTGTTTTGTTCATCATTTCCTGTATTATAAGTTAATGAGTTATAACTTGTTATATAAAAGTAGGCTGCAAGAATATGTTGTTATGGTTACTAACAACATTGCTTAATTGATGACATCACTGACTTGATTAGATAAAAGGCATTGGTTTACTATATTTTAACTGTTTGTCTGAAGAAGGCTAGGCACTGTCCTAGCTGAAAGTGTAATTTATAATAAATAGCACTAACTCTTTTTGGCCAACTTTTATTGTGTTCCGTTTCAGTTCAACAGTTCGTTGTTTGTGGATTTTTGGTGTTTTTTATTTCGTTAACATGCTGGATATATTCCAGGCTTTTTCTTTGAGGATACTTCAGCAATTATTTGATATACTCTTGACACATGTGGATGAGTATATTTATCTGACAGTGTCACTGCAAGACTGAGCCAGAACCATGTTTGCCTTATATTGGATGGCACATTTCCCTGAGGTGCTTGGTGTGACAGATTGCATCTATGTTTCCATCAGGACCATGGGGTGAATGGTACCAAATTCGGAAGGGCTACCATTCCATCATCTTCCAGGTAGTGTGTGATACAAGGGGGTGCATCACTAGCATGTACGTCCACCATCTTGGTGGTGCCTAAGATTCTTACATCCGTCATACAAGCCCAGTCTACAATCTCTTCATGCAAGATAGCATATTCCATGGTCACCGTGTTGGCATGTACAGATTCTTACAACAATTATAGAATTAATTATACATTTGGATAATGGGGTGCTTAATACTAAACCACCCTTCCCTTGTTGTGAGCTCTCCTTTTCTTTTCTTTTATCATGTTTTCCAGGTAATGCAGGATATCCACCTAAACTTTGGTTAATGACCTTCGTACAGAACTGTACAGGTGCTGCCTAAGAAAAGTACACCACCAGCCTGTACCAAACATAAACTGTCATTGAGTGAGTGCTTTGCTTGCTGAAAGCAGATTTCTATTGCCTGGCTAAGTCTGGATGTAGCGATCAGTATAATTTGGCTATATATGAATGATGTTTACCACATATTGCATTTGGGTCTATATTGAATGATCAAAGTTTCAAAAGTTCAAGTGTCATATGGTCAACACCATATGATTGAATTATTGAAAGTTCAAATGTTTTAACTGAGATCTCCATACAGCACGGAATGGGAAGATTTCCATATTCTGCACTGTAGTGTGATCTCAGAGTTGGTATATTTAAAGAGCAGGGGTGTGGGGGTGCAGGGGGGCTTGCCCCTGTGCTTAAAACGTTCAGGTAGGTTATTTGTGTAGTTTATTTTTTTCATTAGATTTTCGAACTTTTAAAAGTTCGATCATATGGTGTTGACTATATGACACTCGAACTTTTAAAAGTTTGATTATGTAATATAGAGCCTTGCATTCTACAAAACATCATGCACTGGATTGGTGGTGAACTGTCCCATGATGAGACTGCACCTCCCAGCATAGGTTCTTCCATGACTGATGATAGTGTTGGTGACCATCTGGCCTGAGTAATAAGGGACCCCATGTGGCAGGCTTGTGCACAGCATATGACTGGGCAGGAAAAAAGGCAGCATCTAGTCCACAACTGTGAACCATGACATTCAGGTTAGTGTTACCTTGATTATGAAAAAAAAAAAAAAACACAAGAGTATAATTAATACATGGAGTATTATGTGTGGGCTGTTCTGTGTGGTGCAAGTCCTGCTGTCACTGTACATTAGACATTCCCTCTTATCCTTAAAGAGTTTAAGTATAGCTACTCATACTGTTTATATATATATTTACTCTTTACTGTTACCATACAGTGAGAGTTATGCCTCCCTCTTCACTGAGATCTGTGCAATGAACTGGGTTGGCTGCATGCAAAGAGTATGCCAGTTTTGTACTAAACTCCTGCAGGTGTTTTGTAGAGACTGCAGTGAAATGCACAAGTACTGTTTCTACTGGAATACCCATTACCTGGCAGATGTTATTGTACTACTTAGCTTAGTAGACTGAAGAATTGTGGGTATTTAAACATGTGCTACTGCAGTACTGCACCTTGTAGTTTTCATGTAGTCCTGCCCTCCATAGGAAAGGGAAAATGTGCAACATTTTCTTAATATGTTCTTATGTTGCTGTAGCTTTTTCTGATATTTAAGAAATAAAATTGTTTTCTCTTTTCAGACACTGCATATCAGATTAATTTTTTCTTAGACTCCAACTCATGCATCATCAGAAATATTAGAACTCCTCATTTGGTCGGTGCTGAGACTGATGTGGGAATAGTGTCACTGTAGATGGCAGGGTTAGTGTTACTCATGAAGATTTAAGGTTATGATGGCGCAGTTATTGGAAGAAATAGAATACAATCCAGTAAAGTAGCTAATGAGTAAAATAAAACTAGACTGAGAAATTGTGGAAAAAGTTTAAAAAAATGCATATTAACATTAGGGAGTAATGGTCATGAGAACTTTAAAAGGTGAGGAATGCAAAAGCTGTATTTTGCCAGGATGCAAATCCACTTCTACACAGATAAGTCACATCATAGCTATTCTAACAGACCCTGTTATAATGTATGGGGACAGAGGTGAAGTATGCAAAATATCAGAATGTAGATAAAAAGTAAATTTTTGGGAAATGGGAGTGGTTATAAAATTAAAGTTTAATTAGAGGAATGTGGACTATGAGAGGCATGGGATAATATAGTAATTATACCCAGGAGTCATGTCAAGTACCCATTTTGGTGGCTATTTCAGTTCTTCATGCTTAGGGTTGGTTGGGGGCACACACTTTCCTTCTACTTAGAATGCACACAGAGGATGCAGTACTTAGGGGCCTGCTGTAAGAAATACAAAGGTGATTAAAGGGAAGAGATATAGTATACATTCTCAGAAGGAATATAGTGGAATAAATAATCCATTTACAAAGACTAACATTATAGATTTTTCAGAAAGATAAACATAATTGAATAATTTAATAGAATTATTGTAAAAAATACAGTACGTATGAGAGATGGGGATAAAAAATGACATGGGATACTTAACGGTGACCACTGATCATGTCAAAGAGGAATTCAAGTAGCCACTGTTTCAAAAGAGGTTTACAATGGCACAAAAGGTTGATGTGTAAAGGATGCATGAGTCAGAGGCTTTTGCAGAAGAAACTAAAAGTAAATATCGGACAACTGACAAGACCAACACTGAACAGGGAGATATTTTTTTTTACTGATTCATTCAAAAGTGGGACGAGATGGGAGGAAAACTAGATGATGTAGCTTTGCATGATAAAGTGGAAATAAGTGCAATAATGGGCAATAGTGAGAATAAAATCCTGGGCAGATATCTGGAAGATGCATCTTCAAAGACTGGGCAGATATCTGGAGGATGTACCTTCAAAGACTGTGCAGATATCTGGAAGATGCACCTTCAAAGACTGGGCAGATATCTGGAGTGTGGACCTTCAAAATAAGTTAGAATGTACCTCATCAATCAAAGAAAATCAATAACTGGCATATTTATTGTTCTAATCAGATCAGAGACAGACAAGTGACTAAATCAGGCAATATTTTAGAAAGAGCAATTTCTGAACAGACCCCTGTTGCCTTTCTTTTGACCCAGTACTGGAGAGGGTGGTAGTAAGTGGGACAATTAAAACTGGCAGGAGTGAAACAGTATCAACAGGTTCTAAAAAAGTTAGCTTATGTGAAATCACTCAAAATGTGAAATCTACCACATAGCTAAAGTCACAGAACTAAAATGCTACGAAAGAGACCAGGAAGGGAAAGTGAATATACAAACAGGGGAAAATAAAATTATAGAACAGAACATTAGAAGGAGTACTGTATTCCCACTTATCTATACATAACTAAACTTACCTTAATAAACCTCTTCCACTGATTGCTCCTCTCGAGCTCCTTCCTTCTTTTGTGTTTGGCTCTATACTTCTCTGACATCCTCTTTCCCTGTTTGTCTACATCCTTTCCTCGCCACAAGATTTCTGTGTCTATTCTCTAATTTCTCTGTGCTTCACAATCCCCCTATCCAGTCTCTTACTGTTGGCTTATCTCTTACTTTGGCCTTCTGACTGCGGGAGGTCTATTTCCCCACCCTCTTTATCTGCCCTCTCTGTTACTCCCCTCCTTTTCCATCCCCTACTCCCTCTGTATTTTATAAATATTAGGGACTCCTCTAGGTGCTATCTTTTCCTTCCCTGGAATTACCCCTGGCTGCTGCGCGCTCCTGGTCCTGGTGCCTGCGACTGCTGTAAGTGATGTATTGTACCTTCCCTGTACTTTTTAGCTGATTTCTCAATATAGTAGCATAGAAGCTTGTTTTAAATGCTAATTTTTGCTTCAGCTACATAAATGTTGGATTCCTACTGTTGCAGCATGGTAGCGTGTTTTACTTATTAAGTATTACAGTCTCGCCAAGCTGTGACTTGGTTCAAGTACTTAGAAGTGTTATATTCTTTGTGTATTTCTTGCTAAAGTTTTCTAGTTCTCTATGTGTTTTGAATCATTGTAATACTGTTCATGATTGCTAAATAACATGACTTAATGTGCTTGCTTGCTTAACACCAAAAAGGCTGGTCTGTGTTTGCGTCACCCACATGGAGTTACTAGAAGCAACGAAGTGCGCAAAGGTGAAACTTCCAGTGCTACAGTTGCTGTTCAGCAAATAATTTTTAATTTCCTATATGTTAAACTATTTCAAGGGGTCTTTGTCTAAACTGCATCTATAATTACTTTGTGAAGGTTTTACACCTGATTGAAAGGCTGTGGAGTGCATTAAGCACCATGCCTTTCTTAGCGTTCTAGCCCTTTATCGGGACACGCTATACAGCTACACGTACTACTCCTCTTATTGACCTGTGACTAATATTAAGTAATAAGGTTTTACTCCAGATAAGTAGGCTGTGGAGATATCTAAAGCGCCATGCTTTCCTAGCATTCACCCCATTGAGGAACTCTGTGCTGCCAGGTGTACCACATCTTTTCCTTCGTTCATTACAGCACCATGCTTTATGAACGCTTCCAGATCAACAATGAGAAACGCTGAGCTGTTATGTCTGCCTCTTCATCTAATCATACTTTATTTTAACTTTAAATCAAAAGAATAACCCGTAGGAACTAGTTTAGTTTTCAATATTCCTGATCCCACTTATGCCAAGCTACCTCTGTGAAAGAATGCTTGTAAGGATTCTATAGGGGGAATACATGCTAACTTATTTAATACGGCTATGGTTTGAATAGCCTCTAAGAAAGTGCATAGCTTCCATTTAGCATTTTGCATGTGGGCAAGACAAGACAGCAGCCTCCCTATTAGTTATGAAAGAATCTATATGTGGAAAGTAACTCTGCCTGAAGTTCTTGTTTGGTGTACTGCTTAAGGTAAATGTGCCTATTAGTAGTGAAATAGTACACATGGTCAAAGTTACATTTTTGCTTCAGCACCAGTAAAGCTGTATGTGCATATTATTACTCTTGTAAATACTGTACCCCAGGTACCTACTAGTCAGCCTGCATATAAAAAGCCAATATAGTTGGTAGAATTTGCTTACATTAATACCTCTTTATCTGAACAATGGCACTACAATATCACTAAGATTCTCCTAGTAGCCTTATGTTTAAAGACTTATCAAGGGCTCTCTTGCAGTGTATTGAGTGTTTGTTTTAACCTACATTTATAGCTTTTAGCAGTACTGAATGAATGTAACTTGATTTTTGTGTTGAGTGTTTGTTTTAACCTACATTTATAGCTTTTAGCAGTACTGAATGAATGTAAATTATTGCCATACCTGCATAATATAACGTCCTGTACTACGTTTACTTCTTTTTTCTCCCTCTCTTTCAAAAGTTCCCAGCTCTGCATCCTGCCTATTTCAAATCCAAAACCTAGAGTCTACCTGCCTGCCGGCTACGGACCCCTTTCAAAATAACCTGAACTCCCACTGGACTGCTATCCTAGCACCCTTCCAGTAAAGAAGTAAACATGTATGTGTACTCCCTAAACTGGCAGCAAAACATATGCTTGACATTTTTTTACTTTTGGTGATTAAAAGCTCGCTTCACAGCCTGGCAGCCAGCAGCCATAGCCCCTCTCTACCCTGTAGCTAGCAATACTTTCTCTTCTCACTAGCACAAGACCCTTCTCCTGAGAATTTTCTCCCTTCCCAATTCCTTGATCAGCCTTTCTCCTAGATAGAACTTCCATTGTAATACAAAACCTGTCCACTAGGTAGCACCCTTATTTCAGTCAGTCCCACACCTTATTTATTTAGCCCTCTGGCTTATAATATTAATACATCTCAACTTGGTTATTCTAAGCCCTGCTCTTAACATACTCTCAGCTTTAAATCCTACTTTTATAATTATCATCTGGCTAGTCTCTAACCTGCTCTAATACTGTATTCCCATTTATTTATACATAACCTAACTTACCTTAATAAACCTCTTCCACTGATTGTTCCTCTCCAGCTCCTTCCTTCTTTTGTGTCTACCTTCTCCGTTCACTCTGCGGGCTCACTCCACTCCCCTACCCTACCCTAATATCCCACCTACCCCCAGGGGTCCTACCTTTATTCATCACATACCCCTCCCTCCTACCTAATTACCAATAGCATCTCCTTCCTCTTCCCCCCTCCCTCTCCACCAAACACAGGAATTTTCCCTCCCCTTTCCTCCCAATCACTACCTTCTCACTTAAACTCTATTCACTTCCTCCTCTTCTCTCTCCTCCTATACCTTCACTGCTTCACAGACATCCTCCTTTCTCCTAATCCTCTTATAACATTCTCCTTTTTTCAATATGCATTTCTTAAGTCACCACTCTCTCTACACCCCTTGCTTTCTCCTTGTCTTCCTAATTCCTCTCTACTACACCAGCTAGTTCTCCTTCATTGCTTCTGTAATATTACCTACAAAAATAACCTCCTCACAACCCCACCTTCACCTAAAATCGTTTTCACATTTCTACTCAATCTCGTCCTCACTTATACAGCCCAACCCACTTCACCTATTCCACCTTAAAATCTTTTCCTCTATAATTAAGATACTGTCTCCTAAACTACTCCAGGATTTTCCAAAACTCACATTATTTAAACTCAAATGGCTAAAGGATACCTCCTTCAACAATCTAGCCCTTGCTGGAGATATCCACCCCAACCCTGGTCCTAGTCCCCTACTTGCAACACCTACCCCCTACCTCCTCCCACAACACCCTACAAATCTTTACCATGAACACCCAGAGTCTTAACAACAAAGCTCATCACTTTCAAGCTTGGCTATGCCACAACCAACCAGACATCTTAGCAATCTCTGAAACCCTACTCAATCCCCATATCTCAGATGCTGAGATCCTACCCCCAGGATTCAATATTCTCAGAAATGACCGACCAAATAAGAAAGGGGGTGGCTCTGCCTTAGTATACTCCAACCTCCTCACCTTAATACCCTACAAACTCCAATTCCACATTTCCAGAGCACAAGATTGACTGCTGGACTACTAAAAATGAATAAACACAAGAATATCTGCATAATAACCCTTTATATCTCTCCTGGTAACAATATCTCTACCCTCGAGGATATTTTCCTGTGGGCCTCTACTGAAATTAAGTATGAAATGTATATTTTAGGAGATGTAAATATTGACTGGAACAAAATTAATAACACCTCTCCCTCCCTATCCATCAACCTCTATAACTTCTCTCAGATAATTCACTGTCACCTGACCTAACAAAGTAAATCCCCCTGGTTCCACTTTAGACTGGATCTTAGTCTCTGATCCTAATAAAATAATCAACTCTGGCACAACTCTTGATTCCATCAGCGACCATTTCCCAGTTTACATTCATCGCTCAATTACCTCTTCCCCTCACCAGCACCAATGTATTTATACCCTTAACCTCAGTAATTTCAACCCCACATCATTCTCAAACATTCTCAAACAAATGAACTGGCAAATACTAAACTCCTTTCCTCTTGACAATGCTATAGAACACTTCAACTCTGTCTTCCTAGACACTCTAAACTCCCTTGCCCCTCTTAGACACAAGAGGGTAAAAACGAATGCAGCTCCTTGGCTATCCAAAGATACTAAGAAAATTATGCACCAAAGGGACAAACTTTGGAAGCTCTACCAAAAAGATAAACTTCCCAATACCCTGCTCCAATACAAACAGCAACGTAACCTAGCAAAACAGCTAATAACCAAGGACAAAAAGTCCTACTACATCAAACTCCAGTCCAACAACAACAAAAACCCCAAGCAATTCTGGAAATCAGTAAACTCACTGCTTAATCCAGGATCCAAAAATAATCCTTGTCCTGACCCAAGCAAATTGGATCTTGATCTAGCCTCTGATTTTAACTCATTCTTCTTAGAAACTATTTCTGACCTGACCAGGACCTTCCCCAGCATTAACCCTCCAGCCCCTCTCTCTTCCTCATCCAACGCCACTAATAACTCTTCCCCCCTTGTTCGACTTCATACCTGCCCCTACTAACTCCATAAAAAGACTGCTATCCAAACTTAAACCATGATCTAATGCTCCTGACAACATTCCCTCTGCTTTCCTAAAATGTGCCGCTGATGCCATAGCTCTTCCCAATCAGTATTATAATCAACAGATCTATTAAGGAATCTTACGTACCCAAACTCTGGTGCTCAACCTATACTCTTCCCCTTCATAAAGGAGGCAAAAACACCACCATCTCTAACTTCTGCCCTATTGCTCTGCTCTCTCCAATCTCTAAAATCCTTGAAAAGTGCATTCACCTTCATCTTATGCCTTACCTGGCCCAAAACAATCTTCTTACACCTACACAACATGGTTTCCGCTCAGGTCATAGTACTATAATTGCTCTACTATATTTCTTATAAACAGTCAATCCAGTCAGAGACTGTGGATATCTAGTCTCTACTGTTCTGCTTGATCTGTCCAAAGCATTTGACACTGTTTCACACAAACACCTTCTTTATCACCTCTCAAAGCTCCATCTCTCCCCAAACACTATATCCTGGTTCTGCAGTTACCTATCAGATAGAACTCAGGCAGTCAAATGGAAGTACTCTACCTCTTCCTTCTTACCTACCCCAACTGGCATACCACAGGGATCTATCCTAGGGCCCATACCACAGGGATATATCCTAAGGCCCATACCACAGGGATCTATCCTAGGGCCCATACCACAGGGATCTATCCTAGGGCCCATGCTTTTCAATATCTTCATAAACAACTTTCATGCTGCCATTACTGATTCCAAAATTATTCAATATGCAGATGATTCTACCTTAGTCTGCTCTGCCTCTAACCTCTCAGAATTGCTGTCTAAAACACAAACTGCCTTCTCAACACCGAAAATTGGATGCGCCAAAACCACCTCTCTCTCAATGCAAACAAATCAAAAATTCTACTTTTCCCTCCCACAAGGTCATTGTCCTACAACAAAAATGCCTTCAAAGTGCTAAGTCAAACTAATTCAGCTATAGAAGTGGTTCCTTCCGCTAAACTACTTGGTATTACTATTGATGAACATCGGAAGTTCAATATCCATATTCAACAAAATATTAAGAAAACCCACCAAAAGCTAGGTATGCTGTATAGGAACAATCACTTCCTCTCTTATACTACTAGGAATACTCTAGCCACCACTTATCTACTGCATTCCTTATTATATGGAGCCCCCTGCTAACTAACCTATCCTCCTCTATTTTCTCCAAATTAGAAAACTGCTATAATAAAATCTCAAAATTTGCTACCAAATCTAAACCTTCTACCCATCACTGCCTTACCCTAAGATCCCTAAAGTGGCTTGAACTCCCAAACTACTTAGACTTCCTCCAACTCACCACTGCACACGGACTTGTATATCACCCAACTAAGTGTCCAGCGCTAACTAATATCCTCCCCCATTACATCCCCAATAGAACTCTCAGATCCGAGCATCAAAACTTAATTGCTATCCCCAAACCCAAAAGTACAGCAGGCCAACTTCTCCTCGCTGTTTCTCTAGGCAAAAAATGGAATTCCCTTCCTCCCACTCTAAGAACCATCCCAAACTTAAAAAACTTTAAAACTCAGCTTACCAAACAACTGGCCACAAAATGTATTTATTTATTTATTTATATTTGTTGACCGGGAGTGTCCGACTGGACATAGGTCCATTTTCAGCGGAGGCCCAGGGAGAAAAGCTCCACAGTTAAAATAAACAGACAGTAGTTACATTGGATTACACAGCGATTAACAATTTACATAGCAATTACTTACAACATATTTACAGATGAAGAACATAGTACATCAGTAGACAACTAGAATCTTTATCTGTGAAGTACATAACAGATATTAACAAATGTTAAAATAAGAAGTTCCTGCTGTATAATAAGTACTAAGCTTATGAGCATCTGAGCTTGCTATAATCAAGGTAGTTAGTGGAGTGGAAAGAAAGGTATTGGTTGGATGGGGTGGGTGATATTAGAGTGGGAGTTGCAAGGGCATAGCCAGCATGTTTTTAGGTGCGCTTTTAGTAAAATATTGAAGTGGGCGCATGATGGTCTGGAGGTAATTGTGGGTGGGAGGGAGTTCCATAATTTGGCTATGGTGCAAGAGAATAGTGCTTCACCAGCAGAGTTATTGGCTTTAGTGATCTGCAAGTGATTTTTGTTGCTGGATCTTAGTGGTCTGGTGGTGCGATAGGGTTGGAGTAAATTCTGAAGGGATGGGACATTTAGTGGATGCTTTACTAGTTTGGGGGCGAGTGAGAGTTGATACCATTGAAGGAGGTGAGGGAGTTCAAGCCAGCCCAGTTCAGCAAGTGAGAGACAGTGGTGATTATGGTAGGATGCCACTTTGGCGAATTTGGCGATTTTGTTGTAGCAGGTCTCTAGCCTGTTTTGATGGCATTGCCTTAGGTTGGTATATATTGGAGAAGCATAAAGTAGGGTGGAGATAAGGTGGGAATTTGCTATTGAAATCTTTGCTGCTTTGGTGAGAAGTTGCTTATTTGTGTATAACGCTCCTAGTTTTTTGTGGACTTTTTTTATGGTCATGGATATGTGAATGTCAAATTTTAGTTTATTGTCTATTTCCACTCCTAGCAATATGGTGTGTTCAGTTGGGTATATAGTGGTGTTGTCATTTGCTGTGATGTTAACGTGAGAGTTGTTTTGAGTATGTTTGGTGGGTTGAAAGATGAGTAGTTTAGTTTTGTTTGGGTTGAGTATTAATTGGGCATCGGATAACAAAGTTTCAACAGAGGAAAAGGCTTCCTGTGTGACATTTTGCAGTTTGGGTAGGGACCGGGCTGAGCAGATGATGGTTGAGTCATCTGCGTATTGTATGAGTTTGCCATGTTTGGTGGCAGAGGCTAGAGTTTTGGTGAAAACAGAGAAGTGTAGGGGGTCCAAGGATGGATCCTTGGGGAACCCCTATGGAGACAGGTAGTTGGGAAGATATGTCTTTCTGCCATACAACGGATTGTTGGCGGTCAGACAGGTAACTCTGAAACCAGTTGGTGACTGATTGTGAGAAGGATAGGTTATTGAGGACAGAGATAAGTTGTTTGTGTGGGACCAATTCAAATGCTTTAGATAAGTCTAGGAAAGTAGCAGAGGAGAGATAGCCATTGTTTTTATGCTGAAGGATAGTGTTAGTAAAGGAGAGTAAGGCAGTGGTGGTGCTATGGTTTGGTCGGAAACCATGCTGAGTATTGGAAAGGAGGTTGTTAGTAAGGAGGTAGTATGAGACCTGAGAGTGTATGCATCTCTCTAGTATTTTGGAGAGTGGAGAGAGAATAGCTATGGGGTGGTAATTGGTTAGTTCTGTAGAGGGTCTGCCTTTGTGGAGGGGAATTATATGTGATACTTTCCACAGTGTGGGAAAGTAACTTTCTGACAGAGATCGGTTAATCAAGATGGATACTGGGTAGGCCAGAGCATCAACTGCGATTTGTAGGTATTCACTTGGGAGGTTGTCTGCTGCTAATTTGGTGGGTGTAAGTTTAAAATGGAAATGCAATTGCCACCATACAACCTAATCTTCCTTAGTCCATTCCCCTGGGGGTTTTCCCCCTGAGGTTCCTAAGACCTCAATAACTCTCCTTCTGCTATGCTCCCACGAGCATTTTCTAAGCTCTGTCTTCTCCATTAGCTATCAATAACTATCAATACAATAACAATAACTATCGATAACCTCAATAACTCTCCTTCAGCTATGCTCCCACGAGCATTTTCTTTGCTGTCCTTTCTCTATCAGCTGCTTATTTCTTATGGTTCAACATTGTAAATATTGTATGTAGCTTTCCATTACTAATTTCTTTTCTGAAATTGTACATGTATAGTGTATCCTCATTTACTTAAAAGTATGTATATAAAACATCTTCTCACTTAATATCTGAGTGTGCACACTAAAGAAAATGTATAAACAATAAGTCCACACTCAGTGTTTTTCTGCTTATTATGCATATTTTCAAGGTACTTACTTGTAACTATTTCCATATTATGTAAGACTGACATCCATGTATTTCTGTACCTTATCTGTATTATGTATCTTGGAGCTTTTCTCCCCGGGCCTACACTGAAAATGGGACACTCTGACCCATTGGACTTCCCTGGTAATCAAACTGGAAATAAATAAATACATTTCAAAAAAAAAAAAAAAAGAATGTTTACTTTAAAAATGGAGGCACAAGAAATGAAAGGATTATTTTGTCATAAGCACTGAAGTATAAAATAGAAATAGTAGAGAGAAAATAAATCCTATCAGAATCCTTGGGCAGTGTTCATTTTTAATTAACACAAACAGGTATGGAAAGAAAATAACTAACAATGAGGATAAAGAAGATGCAGCAGCATACCAACTGTGGTGACCAGAAAGAAGGATGTGTTGATTAATTTTGATTTAATTCAGCAAGCATGTTTTTAAGAAGTCATTGGGATATCAAGACTGCGATAGTGTAATGGTCGCTAGATGGACATTGGAAATGCCAAGGAAGGAAATAAGGAACCTTCCACACAAAGACAGTATTGCAGAAGAGGTAAAAAAAATGATACAAATGTAGAAAATGGTGTAAAGGTCCAAGATGAATTATATATTTTTTATTCGCTTTATGCACTTACCGAAGAATGGAAAATAAAGAGGTCATCTATATGTCCTATTCTAAACTGCAGCTCAAAAGGACTGCTATCTCGTTTATAGGACTTGGAGGCAAACACATTGGCTCAAGTCTATTTAAAAAGGGTTTACCAAGGTAGCTCACTGATCATAAGTAACCACTTTCAGAATCAGACCAAAAATGCAAAAAAAGCCAGAATTACATATACTGACGAATATAATGAAAAATGCACATGTAAATTACCCCTACTGGTTAACAGAAATTTAAGAGTAGATACAGCTATAATACACATTATTTAAAAATTACAATAAATCAAGACAAATATCATGTAGAAAGTAAGATGTCTGCGTAATAATTAGAGGTGTGTGTCACATCAATGGGAATGGTAGGGTAGCTGAATAAAGGATTTTAGAATTTATCAGTAGTTTGGAAGGAGAAGTTATAGTATGCAAATGATTATGCCAGCAAGAAGTACATATTTGGGAGAGAGAAAAGGTATTCTTTTAAGATGATATGGTTGAAACTTGGCTGATGAAAGGAGGTGGGTCTCTAGTTGAGTCCAAATTTTTGGGTATGATGAGGTAGCTTTTACTTCTGAAATCAGTCATTAATTTTCTTATGAAAAGCCACATGTCTCTAGAAAACTACTACTTCCTCAGACCATAAAATGTCAGTGACACAAACTTGTTATATAGCAATTCAAAAACATAATGTCCAATAGAATAATAGCATAAAAAATGCATGATTTAATGACATTTCCTGTTCTTTAATTTAGGTCTTAAAGAGACCTTGTCATTTAAGCTTCCTTCCTTGTCTGCCTGTAAGTGCAAAATTCAAAACAATTACCTTTATTCAGTCTCATTATGACTAACACCCATTCTGCCATTCTCTCTAACAATTTCTATCACTTTAAACTTAAAACTATGATCTTGACTCATATCTGCTATATGTTTTGCTAAGGAATTATTGTTATTTTGAGTTCATATGTCTCTGATGTGTTCTCTCATTCTTTTCATCAGTGAAAGGTTGGTTTTACTTACATAAAATCTGCTACATATTATAAAATGCACTAAATACACTAAATCATTGGTATTACAAGTAGCAAAAATATTACATTTTTATATTTTACCAGTAACAGAATGCATACATTTATTTTCTGACTCCATTAAATAGCAAAAATTACAATTATCACATGGGAATGTGCCCAATTTATTTGAATCATTTTTATCCCTATTTTATTTCTAAAAGTAAACATAGGCATAGTCCCTATCAAATTATTAACTTCCCTGTCTGATGTAAGAATGTGCCAATTATTCTTTATAACATCACATATTAACTGGAGTAAGTAAGATTTATGGTAGGAGTTTTTATGCCCAGTTTTTCTCCAGTCTTAGTTATTTGTTGATATGTATCAGAAAAGTATGGCGAGGCACAATTATCCCTTAAAGTCATAGCTTCTCTAACACCTGATTGTATCTCGTGATTATTATATCCCATATCTAACAATTCATCCTGCATTATATTGATCTCAGATGCAAATCTATCATCTGCATCATTTAATCATGAAATCCGCATTCCCTGCCCTTTAATAATGTTCTTAAATATATGTGGTGGATATAAATTATTTCTCTGTAGAACATGATTTTTATGGTATTGCTTCCTATGGCAGCTAGTAATAATGCTATTGCTCAATTCATCCTTTTCTAGTTTTATATCTAAATAGTCAATAGTAGTCCTAGATGTAGTAATCCTAGTATAGTATCAGTAGCACACTACAGGACCATTTTAAAAACCCAGATTGTAGCTTAACATGCCTCTTTAGAGCATCTGTTGCATTTCTGTATTATGTTTAATAGTATGTTACCCAGCTATGCCACAATATCAGAAAGTGTGCCACCTAACAAGTTTCATCATAATAATGAGTAACTTTAAATACAATGAATAGTTTAACCTTTTGAACTCTAATTGGAAATAAGTGGCTTTAATTTCATAGATAGCTGAAACAATCGAACTCTAACATATTAAAAAGGGAACTAGTTTCCATTTGAAGTAGGGAAATTAATTAATGATTTACCTTGTAAAAAGTAATATTTAGCACCTGCTTGTAAGTATTCAATCACTTTATTTTAAATTAGTAGGAATTCATAATAATGAAATACATCGATTTTCATTTGTCCTTCAGTTTTTTTATGGTTTTTTTTGCTTTTTATTAACCACCCATCTTTTGTTGCATTTTTGCTGCATTTTTCTTCAAAGAAGTTGATAGATTACAGTCCATTTCTACTGTTTTTACTATGATTTTATTTTTTATGTATAAATTCCATTGCATCTTCCAAGGTGTTAAAATGCTTCTTTCCTTCTGGAAGGTGAATCCTTATTTTTGTTGGAAACACGATTTGAGCTTTAATGTTGTTTTTCTTTAAGCCTTTAACAAGTATCACGCATGCTTTTTTTCTTTGACATCACTAATATTGAATAGTCATTGTGAAATCTTATAGTATTTTCTTTAATTTAACTCGATAATTAGTCCATGCAGCTTTAAAGACCAAATCCTTATCTTGACTTGAGAAAAATCTTACTATCACAGACCTTGGTGATGTTTTTTTTTTCTTTTAATAGGAGTTAAAAAGTGATCTATGTTCCCTTTACATGTCAAAAAGAAAAAAGCTAAAAAGCTTCAGGCAGATTCAAAGTTTTAGGCAGCTAGGTATTAATGAAATTAATAATACTGTCTCCCTCTTCTTTATAAGGAATCCAGTAAACTCTGATGTTATTCTTCCTAATGTGTTCTCTAAGTCTTCTAGCTTTTTTTTCCTGGAATAAGTTATTATTGTCATTTTCATGTAATTTTCCATAACCATCAGACACTGCCTCTTCTATACTCGAGATTTCTTATGACTGTTGTTTGAAATTCACTCAGCACTTCAACTAGTTTTTTTTTACATTCTTCTTTAAAATTGTCCATTTTGCTTTCTAATTTATCTGTCTTACAGATAACTCACTGATTTTACTTAGTATAGCATGTATGCCTTTTTTCATAGTACTGTCCTGTACACTGGGCTTAGAGTGGCACATTCTGAGACAATTAGTTATTTTTAGTTTTCTTGACAGGAAAAAGCAATTAAAACAGCTTCAAACTTATGTTTTTATAGAAAATCATTTAGCAGATATCCAACTATAAATCCATCACGTTCTGCAATGTTCCATTTGAGTTTTTTTAGTAAAAAATCCTGTCAGAGATGTTAAAATATAGCAGAGCTAAAAAACAGAGCTGTTAACTGCTCACCATCTTGGCCACACTTCTGCATGCTTTGATTTTTGATCATTTTGTATCAAATTTGGGAATTTCTTGTTCTTTCTTTCTAAGAACACCACATATATTCATATATTCTGCCTGTATCTCTCTGTTTCTCTCTCTCTCTCTCTCTCTATATATATATATATATATATAGATTGAGATAGATATGGATATGAGTGCTATATCAATAATCACTGCATCCATTTCACCTCCTGCTGAAACACTGATATTTTTCATTGGTGGTGCAGTTGGCTGAATTATTTAACAGTCAAAGTTCATTATATTGACTGTTACATTATTCTAGGCTTTTCCCTTTTCTTCATGCTTGTATGACCTTGGAGTTAGTCTATTTCATTGCTGGAGGTGAACCCCCCATAAAAGTTATTTTTGTTGTTTTTATTTTTATAATCGCAAATGTAACCTATTATTTTAAATTTCAGATTACCTTTTTTGTTGATTTTAGTTGCACTTAGTGGTAATTACAAATGTTTGTTCAATGTTTTGTATTTTAATCACACTAACTGGCAATTATTCATTATAAACTCATTATGTATATTTTTGTAATTATATATATACAATATATATATATATATATATATATATATATATATATATATATATATATATATATATATATATATATATATGTGTGTGTGTGTGTGTGTGTGTGTGTGTGTGTATGGTATTTGGGTCTAATTGAAATGACCAAATCCCCACTTACCTGAATCTGAAAAGTGGGAGATGACATCACCAAACTTGCAAAACACTGACACCATATATTACTGACTTTTTTTGTTGTTTTCCTTTTTATAATCGCAATGTAACCTATTATTTTAAATTTCAGATTACCTTATTTGTTGATTTTAGTTGCACTTAGTGGTAATTACCAATGTTTGTGAAATGTTTTGTATTTTAATCACACTAACTGGCAATTATTCATTATAAACTCATTATGTATATCTTTGTATTTAGGTATATACAATATATATGTGTGTGTGTGTGTGTGTGTGTGTGTATGGTATGTAGGTCTAATTGAAATGATCAAATCCCTACTTACCTGAATCTGAAAAGTGGGCAAGACTATGTAATAATAGGTTTATAGGTTCATAGATTAGTACTAAGCTAACTTCCCTTGCGAGCCATTTTAAGCCTAGCCAGTTATCCCTTGTGAGACTCAAACCCTGCACCTTGTGTTTGTAAGGCAACCACCTTAACCA
Source organism: Protopterus annectens (assembly GCF_019279795.1). Classification (NCBI taxonomy): domain Eukaryota; kingdom Metazoa; phylum Chordata; order Ceratodontiformes; family Protopteridae; genus Protopterus; species Protopterus annectens. The sequence continues at coordinate 451,648,333 of NC_056751.1, forward strand.
TTAGGCCACCCTCCCAACCTAATGGAGATGACATCACCAAAGTTGCAAAACACTGACACCATATATTACTGACTTTTTTACAGGGAAAATAAACATTGGCCAGCACTGGGAAATTTGCCCTTTTCCCGACCATAATGTGATCCTGGTGTTGGTATAATTAGTTAGGAGGGTGAAGGGGGCATAGCCCCCCCACAATGTGGGGTGTGGGTGGTGTAGCCCCCACCTGGGTGCGTTAGACATTATGTGTTTTGTTTTTTGTTTTATGTTGGCCAACTGGTCATTTTCCCTATAAAAAAAATTGGTAATATGTTGCGTCAGTATTTTCCAAGTTCAGTGATGTCTTCTTGATCTTTTCAGATTTAGGTAAGTGAGAATATGTTGTTTTGAACTATACACAGAAATATATATATATATATATATATATATATATATATATATATATATATATATATATATATATTTAGACTTATGTGATGTGTGTGTAAAGATGTGCTGAAGAATTGCCATAGCAAAAATGCTTTTTTTTCTAGTAAAGTTGCCCTTTTCCATTGCTGACATAATTCTTGCAATGATTCCAGGTGTCTTCACAGTAAGTTTGATTTGTTATTGTGAACTATTACTTTTGCACACTGTTGCATATAAATGTGTACTTTTTTGCCATGACTAAATAAAAAAACTTTAAACCCTAACAAATAACTGCCTTATAGGCTTGAAACTAATGTTGGATGAAGTGTAGTATCCTGACATAAATATGCATTCACATTTGTGTGAACATGTTTGGGATGACACGCTACTTTCAACAAAGTTTATTAGTAGTTTCCTCTTGCAATAACTCTATGATCTCTTATATTATTTTCATTACAAGTTGATTCTTAAGCCAAACCTAACATTTATTACAAATCTAGCAGTGGCAATGACTCAACAGGTAAACACACTCAAAGATCAGAAGGCTAGTGGTTCTGTTCCTATTTCTGGGTATTAAAAAAGATTAGTTTGATAGTTAATCCAATCATATGTGCAGAATAGTGCAGATCTGTGTTAGAGGTCTTAAAGTCTGCCCAGTCAATATAACTGGCTTAGCTATTTTGAAGTTATTGGTTAAAAAACTTCCCCTGTGCTTTAGTTCAGGTTTTTCTTTTATTTTCAGCACATATTAATAGAAATGGGAGGTAAATACTAAGCAAATATTTGACTCACATATTTTATTTTATCCCGGTCCACTTCAATAAACACACATCACACCAAATGACATTTGATGACCTTTACTAAACTTCCATAACATAGCTTTGTGTTAGAAAAATATGCATTTAAATATATGTGAAACACTAGTTTAAAAGCAAAGTAGTATGTAATGCATTTTATTCTATTAATGATATAACAAAAAGGCTGAATTTATGCGTAATTGCAAGTAGTTTTGAAACTGCAGTGTGGCTTGTAGCAAACTGACCTCTGACCCTGGCAGTTGCCAGCTCAGCAAGTTTTAATGTTTATGCTTTTCACAAGTGATTATCTGCTGGGTCAGGAAATTAAATATGTGAAATAATGAAATCTTCTGCTCTTTCCTGCTGGGATAATTTGGCCTTGTATATGTGTTACTAAAATAGCATGCAGCTGGTGGAAAAGTGTTACAGTGTACAAAGATGTGTATTAGAAGATTGAATCTGCTATTGTATTCAAACTGATGTGAAACCTTGAAGAAGTAACTTTACAGAAAAACATTATGTCTGACCAGGTGGATAGCAAGGCCGTATTGTTACCAGAGAAAAACGTTTTTAAAATATACAGCATCAGCAGTTTTTATGAATAGAGGACTGTAAGCTAAAGTGATGTAGATGCCCTGTGACATACCACGTCAGTAAGGTGGGCACAACTTGAATGCAAAGACTATAAAATCTGTGTACTTCCTGTTTCATGTTAGACAAAATTCTGTACTTGTACGTTTTTTGCCTCCTGGTGTACACTAGCAAACTTTTGAACCTGAACCTCCTGTGTATTGAATTCTTGATTTTATTTAACAGTTTGGTCCTTCTTAGCCGGAAATCCCTCGGACAGCTGCAAATCAGAGTCTACCTGTGCGCGGGAGAAGTTACCAAACAGTTCTTCTTGGGTAAAAAGACCTCCGACTGAATTGTCGTTTAAGGAGGCTGGCCACTTTCTGATCTGTGGCCAAAGAGCGGATCCTGGACGACTCAATACCGAAGGCTCAGGTAGGAAGATTTTGCCTTTTTTCTGTTTTAAATCAGGGACTAGGTTACAGTAAATATTGTTGTCAAAATTTGTTATGCAGATCAGGGACAAAAGGAAGTACTGTATATTTGGTCATAGATCAGGGTAACAGAATAAGGTAGGCAGTTATTCTAGATAAACTGTAAAAAGAAACTGAGAATTTGATATCACGTGATAAGAAGGTTTACGTAACATTTTCTTTTACCATGGGAAATCAGTGCACTAAAACATCACGAAATCCGCCCCTAACCGAAGACGCAAAATATATGCAATCACAACGTTCTGATAATGTTAGGTATTATACGAAATGGATTAACAAATACGAATTTTATGGTAAATTAAATAAAACTTTGCTGGTTAAACTCCTTAAGCAACTTAAATCCGATGCAGGAGGTCAGGCAAAAAAGCAACGCCAATTAGGCATTCCACAGGTGGATTGAGGAAGCAAATTGTAAAAAACAAAAGATTAAAAATTCAAAAACATTATTTTTAGACAAAGAAGATAATAACTTAGTAATAGCAACAGCTCCTCCTCCTCCCTTGCCCCCTCCTTTACCCTTTTCAGGATATGAAGCAAGTGGATAGGCTGGTCCACCTCCGCATTATCCTAAAGTCTCAGCGAGGCCACAACCGTTTGTTAGAGATCCTATTGAAACTAGGTCCCGGACACGTAAAATACATAGGGACGCAAAATCATATCAAATAGAAAGAAACCTACAGGATGAAAGTGAGGAAGAAATATGTCCACTTATAGAGTTCCCAAATCCTCAGGCAGGACAGGCAGGGCAAGACCCAACACTCTTAGTATATAGACCATGGACACCGGAGGATATCCGAAAAGCTACTGAAAAAAATCCCCCATCCGAAAGTTAATTTTACGAAATTTTAAAAAAATTTACAAGGCATGAGGTTGAGTTACCACTCGAATGGGGAAAAAGTAAAAAAAGTAGTAAGACAAATTATAGGTCCAAATTGGCACATAATTTGTGGCACCTGGAATCCTCGTAATGCAGAGCTTAAACCACTCCCACATAGTGATGCAGAGTTAGACAACAAAGTAAAAGGTCTTACAGACCAAATCTCTGAAAAATGGAAGCCTAAAGCAGACTGGACATGCATTAATCAATGCATACAACTGAAAAATAAGACGATAGATGGGTACTATGCTAGATTATTGGAAAGTTTTAATAATCATAGCAGTATGACGGTTCCTAAAAACCAAACAAATGATTCCCCGTATAAACAACAATTAAAAAATGCATTTTTAAAAGGTTGCATTGCACCTATCAGCAGCTTCATTACGAAGTATATAATAAACCATCGAACAGGTAGGCTACAAGCCTTACTTGAATACGCTAGACATGCTAAAAGACATTTTAATAGTAAGAAAAAAAAAAGGGCGCAAGTCTTCACTGCTGAAGACGGAGCTAAAGTATTTGTGTTACAGTCAGGTAAAAAGGGCAAAAAAAAATGCCCAGGGAAACAAACAATCTGACAAACAATCAGAAGATTTTGAGGAAAAAAAAGAGAGGTGAGTGCTTTAAGTGCGGGAAAAAGGGGCATTTAGCGAGGGATTGTAAACAGAACAAAAAGGTAATTACAAAAAATAAGAAAAATGAGGACTGACTATATAATAGTAAAAATACATCATGCAAAAGTCAGGAATCATCAGGAAAAGTTAATAAACAAAAGAAAAACGTAAATGTAATAAAAGGAATAGAGGAAGTGCAAGTAGATATGAAAAATAAAAAAAAGTAAAATTTTGAATTTAGCATTATTGAGCTTAGAGCTCTACTTAGCAAATACAAAACCGGAAGTTACACTTCTGGTGGAGGTAAGGGAAGTCAAATTCCTGTGTGACTCAGGAGCGTCACGGAGCCTGATACACCCCTCCAACTTACCAAAACATTCTGAATCACCTGATTATATACTAGTGAAAGCTGCAAATGGACAGCTATACAGGGAACCACTTTCCCATAATATAGCAATAACTGACCCTGTTTCAGGTATGACCCAAAGAAGTAAAATTGTTGTTTCTGCAAAGTGTCCATTGAACCTATTGGGCAGGGACCTTATGCAGATATTTGGCTTAGCAGTAGTTCTGACTGTGCAGGGCATGAAAGCGCAGAGGCAAATGGATACTTTTGTAGTGCAATCGGAGGGTAAAACTTTTTACTGGTACAGCCAGGACCTAGTCACGACTGGTCCAGGGGCAGAAACCGAGAAACTAATGAACATAGCCATCAGTAGAGCCCCCTCCCTCGACATGGATCGACAGCATTTGTTACACTGTACTCTATACTACTGTACTATGCCAGGACCTGATAGAGAGTATGAGCAGAAATTGTTCAGGAATCGTGCAACTAGATTGGTTTTACGTACTTTGTACTGGAATACTAAGGGGAACAGTGTAGTTAGCTGTTCATTACCTCAAACATTCCTTGCATTATATAAATCAAATCGATTACCACATGTCAGCTTGACAAAGAACAAAAATGTAAAATGGGCAGACTTAGGAAAAAAGGTGACAAAATGGGAAAAACAGACTGACTTAGAATTGTCAGAACAAGGAATACAAAAACAAAAGTTAAATTGGTTAACACAGACACATCCAGCTGTACACTTGCAATCTAGCAAGGACAGCTGATTAGCATTTTTATTAAAAAAAAAAAGAAGCCTTATGTGAAATTCCGACAACTCTTTGGTCAACAGGCAAATCAGATGGACTTATTCGAACAGCAGGACCAGTTACAATCACACCAAAATCGGCATTTAGGCCACAAAAAAGACAATATCCCTTGAGAAAAAATGCAGAAATAGGAATCAAACCTATAATAGCAGCATTACTCAGGGAAGGAGTACTGGTAGAATCTCCTGACTCACCATGTAATACACCCCTATTTCCTGTTAAAAAAGCAAATGAGGAATAGCGAATGGTTCAAGATTTACAAGCTGTGAACAATGCAGTAATACCCAGAGCACCCACAGTGCCAAACCCACATACTTTGTTAAACGACTTAAAACCGCAACAAAAATATTTTTCTGTGGTAAATATCAGTAATGCTTTCTTTTCGATACCTATACATCCTAATAGTCAATATTGGTTTGCATTTACATTTCAGGGTAAAAGGTATACCTATACTCGACTACCACAGGGATATTGTAAAAGCCCAACAATATTTGCACAAGAAATGGCTAACAACCTGGCAGGGTTTACCCCACCAGGAGGTAGTCAAATTCTACTTTACGTAAATAACATCTTGCTAGCAGCCCCCACCCCTCAGCAATGCAGGGAAAATACTGTAGCGTTATTAAAATTTTTAGCAACACAAGGACACAAAGTAAATAAAAGTAAGTTACAACTTTAAAAAAAGCAAGTTAAATACCTAGAATATGTGATATCCAATGAAAGTAGAATATTAGACGAGAATAAAAAAACAGCAATTTTACAAGCACCCAAACCAGCAACCAAGAAGGAAATGATGTCCTTCTTGGAAACAACTAATTTCTGTCAGAGCTGAATACCAAATTATGCTTTAGAATCTGCTCCACTGACTGACTTAATATATAAGACACCAATGGCAGCACAAAATATTTTACAATGGACACCCAAAGCAAAAAAGGCTTTCTGCAGGTTGAAGCAGTTGATAGCTTCTTCATTAGTTTTAGGACTCCCAAATGATCAAAAACGGTTCTTTCAGACCGTAAATTGCAAGCAAAAATATATGACATCAGTGCTGACGCAACAACATGGGGATAAGCAATGCCCCATAGCCTATTATTCATCACAGTTAGACCCAGTGGCACAATCTTTGCCTCACTGTGTACAAGCAGTAGTTGCAGCTGCAATGGCAGTACAGGCTTCGGCCTCAGTGGTGTAATTCCACCCTCTCACATTGAGAGTGCCTCTTGCAGTCGCAATAATTTTACTGCAAGAAAAAGTAGCATATCTCTCTCCTGCTAGACATCTTTCATGTATGACTATACTGCTGAGCCAACCTCACATGACAATTAAATGATGTACGACATTAAATCCATCATTACTTCCAACTCCTGTGAATGGCACACCGCACAGCTGCCTGCAAGAGATTGAACAGTTAACCTTGCCTAGACAAAATCTCACAGATATGCCCTTAAATAATGCTGAGGTGACATATTACGTGGATGGCTCATGCAGAAGGGGTCCAACAGGAAAAAATCTAGTGGAGTATGCAGTAGTTACAGACACAGAGATTTTAAAAGCTCAGCCCTTACCACATAACTTGCCTGCACAAGCAGCAAAATTAATAGCTTTAACACTAGCATGTACTTTAGCAAAAGACAAATTTGTAAACATATATACTGATAGTCAGTATGCTTTCTCTACAGTACATGTATTTGCGCAACAATGAAAGAATAGAGAGATAATAACATCTAGTGGAAAACCAATTAATCATGCGCAATTTATTTTGGAATTATTAAAATCTATTCAGTTACCTACCAAAGTAGCTATTTGTAAATGTGTAGCTCATACAAAACAACAGGATACAATTTCAAAAGAAAATGCGAGAGCCAATGCAGCTGCAAAACAAGCAGCCTTAGACTCACAAACTTTACTTTTGAATGAGGAATTACAACCCTCTGAGATTTTAGATTTAGACATGTTAAAAACAATGCAGACGCTTACTACAAAAGCAGAAAAACAAAAATGGGAAAAACAAGGCGCAATTCTTGAAAATGGACTGTACATTTCCAAAGAGAAAAAAACAATATTGCCATCTAATTTATTTAAATATGCAGCTTTGTTGAGCCATGGGCAGTGTCATGTCTCAACAGGGGGAATGGTACAGTTAGTAAACCGAATATTCCAAACATATGGATTCACAAACTATACAAAAAAATTTTGTGCAGCTTGTCATACTTGTAACAAGCATCATGCACAAGGGGCATTTAAACCTAAGCAAGGAAGTTTTCCTATACCACCGTATCTGTTCCATACTATTTGTATGGATTTCATAAAATTAAATAAGTGTAAAGGGAAGAAATATTGTTTAGTCATTGTAGATATGTTTTCTAAATGGGTAGAAGCTTTTCCAACCAAAAATCTGGATGTAGCAACAGTGGCGAAAGCCCTAATAAAAGAAGTAATCCCTAGATTTGGCATTCCGGAAAGAATTTATAGTGACAACGGCACACATTTTGTAAACCAGACAATCCAGCAACTTGGGAGATTTTTTGGAATTTCCTTGAAAAACCATTGTGCCTACCACCCACAGTCAGCAGGACTGGTTGAAAGGTACAATGGTACCCTTAAGAGTAAACTTAGGAAGCTAGTTGAAGAAACCCAGAAGAATTGAATACACTGTCTGCCTTTAGCACTGCTGAGTATGAAAACGGTTCCAAATGTGAAGGGTTTGACTCCCTTTGAAATGATTTTTGGGAGAGCATATCATGTGCCTCAGTGGAAAGCTCTCATGCCTGAAGAGCAAGAGGCTGACAGTTCATTAGTTAGTTATATGAGGAAACTGTTAACAAATAAATCTGTTTTGCAGTTTAACTCTTTTTCAAATAAGAAACAGACAAGACCGGTGAAAGCAGTTTTGGCCCCCGGAACGTGGGTGTGGCTGAAAGTGACGAAAAGGAAAAATTGGGCGAGTCCAAAGTGGGAAGGGCTATACCAGGTACTGTTGGCAATGCCTACTGCAGTCAAAGTGGCTTTGAGGACGTCCTGGGTTCATTTGACACACTGCAAACCGGTAAAAAACTTTCAACTTGATAAAAACTTTGTGACTGATATACAACAAGGGCAAAATGGCCAAAACCAAAGCGAATAGAAGTTTAGATCAGCCCCAGAGATGTTGCATAATCATTTTGCTGAGTATACATTTATTGACTATAATTGTGACAATTTTCCTCTTGTTGTGGTTTTTCCTACACTCAACCACACAAGTGAAAGTGGGAAGGCGTGACAAAACGTCTATAGACTGGCATCCAAATTTTAACACATACCTAGCCATGAAGCGTGTATATGCAGAGACTATGAACATTTCAAATTGCTGGGATTGTACAGCTATACCAACAGCATATGGAGGACTAATAATGTCCGCTGTCCCTTTGGGGATAAATGAGACTTGGGAGAATTTACTCTTTGATACAGGAACTGTGAGATCACAGGACAAAATAGCTTTATTTTTACCTGTTACACAAAAGGGAATTGTATGTTTTTACAAAAATGACACTCTCCAGGTGGGCTGGAGCAATTGTAATATAACAATATCTTACCGGTGTTATATTAAAAATAGTAATGGCAATATTCTTTGCAATACTAATTATGACTCATATTTGAACTAATTAAAAACAACCATGAATGAAATTCGCAAGAATCCTGTTTTATTTAAACAATTGTAAGTTATAGACCAGAAAATGTTTCATGCAGGGTTAATGCATATTAGTACTAAAGTAAAAAACTGTTATTTTATTTGTGGGAAAAAGGCATATAAATGGTTACCTGAGAATTGGTCCGGCAGTTGTTTTTTGAGTTATCTGGTTCCGGCAATAAGACATACTGCAGAATTACCTTTGGGCAAAATACGAAACGTGAGAGAAGTAGTCCGAAAACCTGGAGGTCCAGTCGAGAAACCTATAAATCCAGTTGGACGGATCGAGGCTGGCTGGAAAGACCATAATAACATAAAAAATAAAAGTAAATTGACTCATATGGACTTGAGTGACAGTGTTATATCTTGGGCAGGAATATTCCCAGCATATGGAGCAGTCAAATCGATCTGGGAGCTGAGGAAGTTGTCGAAACTTCTCAAAGTAATGAGTAATGCGACTTTCTCTGCCCTAGAACTGGTGACTAATAAACTAAATCCAATGAGAACTGTTGTGCTACAAAATCGAATGGCTCTTGACTTCACCCTAGTGGCGAGAGGTGGTACATGCGCGCTTATCAAAAAAAAATGCTGTGCGTATATACCAGACAATCGGCATGAAATTAACAATCACCTAGAGGTAATTTAGCAAGTATCAGCCATGACTGAACCAGGCCCAAACCCATTGACGGACTTTTTCCAGAATCTATTCGGGGGGTTGGGTTCCATCCTAATGAATATTCTAATTGCTATTTGTGTGGGTATACTCCTAATAGGAGCATGTGTTTGTTGTGAAATTCCCTGCATGAAAAGATTAATCAAAGATTTTATCGATGTATCTGTTACTGAAACTTTGTACCAAGATATTGAGATTGAAAAATTGATCTCAGATGAAATTTTTTCTGAAGTATAGATCGAATGACTCACCTAGCTGAAAATCCTTAGTGGAAGAGGTTAGGAGACGAAATGACATTATACATACTTCAAAATAAAATAAAAAGAATTAAAAGGAGGGAAATGTTAGAGAAATATGCATTTAAATATATGTGAAACACTAGTTTAAAAGCAAAGTAGTATGTAATGCATTTTATTCTATTAATGATATAACAAAAAGGCTGAATTCATGCGTAATTGCAAGTAGTTTTGAAACTGCAGTGTGGCTTGTAGTAAACTGACCTCTGACCCTGGCAGTTGCCAGCTCAGCAAGTTGTAATGTTTATGCTTTTCACAAGTGATTATCTGCTGGGTCAGGAAATTAAATATGTGAAATAATGAAATCTTCTGCTCTTTCCTGCTGGGATAATTTGGCCTTGTATATGTGTTACTAAAATAGCATGCAGATGGTGGAAAATTGTTACAGTGAACAAAGATGTGTATTAGAAGATTGAATCTGCTATTGTATTCAAACTGATGTGAAACCTTGAAGAAGTAACTTTACAGAAAAACATTATGTCTGACCAGGTGGATAGCAAGGCCGTATTGTTACCAGAGAAAAACTTTTTTAAAATATACAGCATCAGCAGTTTTTATGAATAGAGGACTGTAAGCTAAAGTGATGTAGATGCCCTGTGACATACCACGTCAGTAAGGTGGGCACAACTTGAATGCAAAGACTATAAAATCTGTGTACTTCCTGTTTCATGTTTGACAAAATTCTGTACTTGTACATTTTTTGCCTCCTGGTGTACACTAGTAAACTTTTGAACCTGAACAACCTGTGTATTAAATTCTTGATTTTATTTAACACTTTGATAACCAATATTTATTAATTACGACAGAACATAGTATAGCTGTTTTTAATCACATCATAAACATCCATTGGTGATATATTCAGCTCAAAAGAAGTTGCAGGAATTGGGTGCAATTTAACAGGAGGATGACCCGTTTCTTTACAGTGTCTTTTAATAGATGTTTTAATTACTGTGAGCTTAGGTGTTAATCCAGACAGTGTGACACCACTCATACTGACCCAGTAACCAGCGTCCTTACCTCTACTCACTTACTTTACTTAGGAAGCAGCATCAAACTCACTTCATATACCATTTATTAAATTACCCATCCAGCCAAATAAGTCAGGACAGTGTGACCTTACTCATCCTGACCCAGTAACCAGTATCCATACTTCCACTCACTTACTTTACTTATGAAGCATTGTCCAACAACTCACTTCATATACAATTTATTGAATTACCCTCCAACCAGATATGCAGCATCCTTAATTCTGCTTGCTCATATTTGCCACTTACTGAATTAGACATCCAAACTAATAAGCACTTTTCTTACCTCTACTTGCTTATTTATTTATCAAGCAGCCTCCAACTACTCACTTTCTTTCCCAACTCATTGAAAAGAACATCCAACACCAGAGGGGGAACAGAAGAGGGCAAGCCTGTCCCTCTTCTCCGCTCTACCCAGACTGAAGAAATAGCCACTATCCACAAAACACAAAAGGTGGAGGGAGAATGGGTAGCAAGTTCACACCAAAATGTGATTCCTTACCCAGCTACACTTGCCTAAACCCATTAAGCCCCTCTCCCCTTTATCTCATTTCCTCCCAGTCATCCCACCTTCCAACTTAACCCTTCCATTCCCCCATCTTCTTAACTCCCACATCTAACCCCCCTTCTGAAGATCTCCCTGGACAAACTGGTTTGTTACCGAACCTCATTTGTCCCAGTCCCCTTCAATAAACACACATCACATCGAATGACATTTGATGACTTTATTAATCTTCCATAACATAGCTTTGATAACCAATATTTATTAATTAAACAGAACATAGTATAGCTGATTTTAATCACAGCTTTAACATACATGTACTGTTAATCCAGACAGTGTGACCCAACTCATTCTGACCCAGTAAGCAGCGTCCATACCTCTATTCACTTACTTTACTAGGAAGCAGTGTCCAACAACTCACTTCATATACCATTTATTAAATTATCAATCCAACCAAACAAGTCAGGACAGCATGACCTTACTCATCCTCACCTAGGAAGCAGCGTCCACACCTTCACTCACTTACTTATTGAATTAGACATCCAAACTAGTAAACAATTTATTTATTAAGCAGCCTCCAACTACTCACTTTCTTTCCCAACTCATTGAAAGGAACGCCCAGCACCAGAGGGAGAACAGAAGTGGGCAATCCTGTCCCTCTTCTCCGCCCACCAGCCTGACCAGACTGTTCCCCCTCCCTTCTACCAAACTTTTCAACCACCTAACCACTCATAAAAGGAGGGATACAACAAGCATCATTTGGTGTACCCATCATCTTTAAACCAAATTAGATCACTGTCATCAACCCCAAAAGCCCCGTCATACAAGTACTGAAAGCTGCCAATTGACTAAGCTAGGAAGGAATTAAAATAACCTATATTTACAAAGAAACACAAATCCAATGCCTTGCTTACACCTTCCATGTAGACAAGCACCCAAATCCTGAACTATCCCCGAGAACACCTGCATACCTGCAGCGCTTCCTGAAACCCCTACCACAAACCAGTATAATTCAAACGTGCAACAGAAAAACATATTATCAAGGCTAAACTGTTGACCAGCAACCAAGTCTCTGAATGACAGAAATACCTCCATCATATAAAATGCCACATACTGTCATCTCATGAAACTCCATTTCCCAAGCCAACTCCCACAACAAAAACTTATATTCCACATCCCCGCGATAATCTTTTCTGACATCCCACAAACCATAAACCAACCCCCAGTTATGCTCCCTAACCCAACACATCCTGCCACATTTATAAACAAGTGCTAATCCACCTGAACAAACCTGAAACCCATCCCAAGGGACCAAAATGGTAAACAATGTACCCACTTGTTAACCCTCACCTGAAAAGACCAAAACAACAAATCCCCCAAATGTATGCCCTGACCCACTCCTCCTGCCACACACTCACATACCTACAATACCATCAAGCCCTCCTTCTCTGAAAGCTGTACAACATGTACAACATACCACCTCCTACTAGTCCCAGGAAATTAATAATGAACAAACAAACTAAATTCCTTACTTAAACCTTCGAGTACTTCAAGCCCACAAAGGACCCAGCTCCTCCAACCCACAATGCTCCAACAACCTCACCCACTTTAAAGTCATACATATGCCCCAACCACCCATTGTTATCAACCCAAAGCGCAAATGAAATGTTGCACACTAGGAGGAAAGTTGTCACAGATGTGAAACAAACCACAAATTCTCCCCAGAGGTTCCTCAGATAATCCAGTAAACCAAATGCCATAGATGTTGCATGTAGCACTTGGCTAGCTTGTGATTGCCCTAGAGCCACTAGCATAGTAACTTCCTATTGTCCTATAATTGTTGTGATTCCACCCCACCTGTGGGAAACCCATACTCCCCCTAAACAATCCCCGGCCCTGCTTTACTATGCCTTTTCACTTGCCCAACACTACCCCAAGGTACCAAGTCTGACATGCCTTAATATGCAGCAAATAAAACAGCACTACCTGCGACCTTATTATGCACACTCCAGCACCCAAAATATCCACCCCAACAGAATCCCTTACCTTTCAAAGCAAATTCCTTCAGGCCACTGACTGTTGCTCACTCTGCACTCTCCCATCTGTGGTCTCACTTTGACATCAACTGCAACAGCCTCCATCTCCTTTTGCCCACTTGCTTCTGGTGACCGACTGATGACCGGTCTGCACTTCCCCACCTGCAAAAGAAAGAAACTGTAAATTCTCAGCAGACATGAAACCAAAACATCTTAATGATAACCTAAGTGCTGCCAGGGGCCTACCCTTTTCATCGACTGCACAGCCACTACACTGACCTCAGCCCATAGACAGTGCAACCTTGTCACCTTCGCCCCTATTCTTTGTCCTATAACCCAACATGCCCACAGTACTGACAGTTAAGATGCCTAACACAATAAGCAAAATACCTTTACAACATAACCAAATCTCATGTGTACCGCATCCAGAGGAACATTCATTTAGGGTCATAACAGTTCATGTTCAAACTGAGTCATTATTTCATTAAAAGTCCTATTCTATAAATAAAGCTATCACCTGCCAACTGTCCTATGAGTCTTGTAATTAAGGTTCCTAAAGTTCTACCTACTGCCCACTTGCTCCACAAGGAAGCAGTGTTCCACAAAATTGCCAACTCCTGTCTATCCTTTCATTTAATATGTATGAATCCCCTAACCCCTCCTACCCTACCCTTTCTTTACCTCACCTTTTTTTTTTAAATATATGGTCATATAAGTGAGTAGCATACTTTAACCCTTCTGTGACCGTCCTAGCAGACATTGCTAATAAGCCCTTAGCATTATGTATTTTGCCTCATGCCCCATTTGCACCATGCTATGATGTCTGATATTCTTTATTTGGATATGAGAGGTAAACAGTTATGCAATCATCAGGTGAATTGGTCACCAAAACTCTTCCCCTCACCTACAGTAGCTACCATACCTCTCCACCTCCTACCCACACCTCTGAAGCTCTTAGGGCCCGAATGCCAACAAAATCAGTGTTGGTACCTTACATATTTAACAAGTGAGTGATAAAACACTTTCCTTTGTATATCTCTTACAAAACCACTCTGCTGCCATATTTACATTACTGGTCACGTCACCAAAATCCCCAGTCTGGCTTCCCACTCCTTCACCATCTTATATTTATTATTATTATTTCAAGACCAGCATGTACAGCTCGGCTGTGCTTCCCTACTATACCCCAGTCCTTGCCACCAAACTTCCTACAAATTTAAAATGCTGGTAAAATCATTGGCTTGCATTGGCCTGCCTTCCCCAAAGGATCTGAAGCTTATTCACTTAACTATGTACCATTATCCATAAAGAGAAAAAAAAAAAAAAAAAAAAATATATACATATATATATATATATATATATATATATATATATACATATTTGCTTGTCTTTTTTGCTTTTCCTGGTTAGGGGTCGCCACAGCAGAACTCTGTCTGCTAATGATTGGCAGTAGATTTTTATGGTGCCAAGTTGTCAGCCCGACACCCAAGCTTCAGCAAAGGCACACCCATTCACACATGTCTTTCAGAAGCCACTCAGCTGCAGGGAGGACATGCAGACTACACACAGAAGGCACTCCAGCCAAGAATCAAACAGGAGAACCTCTTGCTGTAAGGCAACAACGCTACCGCTGCACCACCACCGCGACATATATATATATATATATATATATATATATATATATGTGTGTGTGTGTGTGTGTGTGTGTGTGTGTGTGTGTGTGTGTGTAAATATATATATATATATATATATATATATATATATATATATATATATATATATATAAAGGTGCCAGCTGGTATCGAAAGACTCAAATGACAGCACTGTGTTGTCAACCTAAAACCATATGACCTTCGTTCATGTGCATAACTCCGATTCCAAATATATTATGCATATTTTATATATGATTTGCCAGCTGTGCAGCTCAAAAAAAAATAAATAAATAAAAAACCCTGACCCGCTGATGCTCATAAGCCCATATACAAACACCTCTATTCAAACTTGACAAAAGTACTAACATACAAAAAACTGTTTGTTTCCAGTTTTTTTCCTCTTTTTTTGTTTTATTAAGTGGTTTGTCATTTTTATTTGGAGTTTTGAGTTAATGTGGTTTTAGATGGAGGCATGGCAACTGGTTTCAGTTCTAGTGCACCACTTTTTACCCAAGTTGTCACAAGAAGGGATGTCGGTTCTGAAACGATTAAACCAACAAAGTGGAAGTTTTGGCAGAGGTTGTAAATAAGTCTTAAAGGGATGGAGTAGTCCCTATTTTGAGGGAGAATCATCCACAAACAGCATCTTCTTTCAATCCAGTTTTGAATAATGACCGGTCGGTGAATTCAGCAGGAAATTCAGATAATTATAAGGGTGGTACACTTGTACTAAGTGACTAGCTTCAACACTCCCCCTCAGCATTTACAAGTAAATCATTCGAGATCTACAGTGAGTAATACCTTGGTTAATAACATTGTTACTATTAATGAGAATCTAAAAGTTTTGGATTATGAATCATTTACATTAAAGAAATTACAGTTGGAAATTTTATATTTTCGTGAATATTTACAGTGTCGCCAGGTCCCAAAGGACTTTAGGTCCTGGCGTTATCCTACAGGACTGGTAGCAGATTCACCCTTTCATCAAGAACTAGTCAAACTTTTTGACAAACAAGGGTTGGAACTGCTTGAGCTTTATGTTAAAACATTATCAGGAGATGGCTAATAATTTAATGACTGAGATTGATGTACTGGATACACTTATTAAATGTGATTTAGATTTTTAAAGGTATAAATTTGACTATAATTGCATTTTTTCAAGCATTGATTGTCAAATGCTGAAATTACGGGTCATAAAGGTTAAAAAACTTGCCCGTGATCAGAATGACTATCAAAAGGGAGTGGTGTACCCTAAACCACCCCCATCTCAGCAATGGAATGGTCGTAGTATCTCAGGTGAAGCTCAGTCAAGCACAGAACTACACGACAATGCCAGAATCCCACCTCCCAATAGCACAGAAGGAAGTCTGGATGAACATGAGAACCAGCAGCATAATGACGATGGTGGGGAGCTACAGCATGGGCCTCCCAACTATCTGCGATGAAGTGAAAGAATTGGAAATTGAACTTTTAGTCCTGAGGGTGATTACAATCCCCCAAGCAACCAGAATAATCAAAATTTTCACAAGGGCCAGAATTGTGGCCAACAGAACTTTGGGAGGAACAACAACTTTGGGAGAAACAACAAAAGGAGGAGGAAACATCGTCAACAACAGCAGATGAGGTACTTGCTTTTAACACTGCAGTAACTGAATTGACTACTGAATATAGGGTTCCAAATGGAAAGGGAAATGATTGGTCCCTGAATATTGTAAAAAATTCAGATGGGGACTTTAACATCTTTAATTATTCAAGCTATGCAGTAAACAGTACCTTAGTAGACTTTTTGTCCAAAGGTTTGATTTTTGTGCCAAGTAAAAATTTTGATTTGAGCAGGACTTTGATTGACTTGAAACTGTACACTCATAAGTTAAATCTGAATCTGTTGTTTAATAGGAATAATTGTGAAATGTCCGAATTCAAGGCTCCAAGTATTTTTAATCCACCAATTAACCCAATATTAGATTTACTTGAGCGTATTTGTGAAATAGATTTAAGGAATATTGATAGTAATAAAAAGAGCATAAAGAGGAATTGTATTAATGTTCAACCTGCTGAATGGGACCTGCTGAATGGGTAATGTTAGAAAATTTAACAAAAAAGTGGAGTGCGGGTTTCCAAACCTGAAAAGGGTGGGAGACTTGACTTGTGTTTATGAAAATTTTTGATTATAATGAGAGAATGCTCAGTATGTTGAACACTGACACGTATATTTTGGTTTCCTTGAATGAATTGAACCATGCGTATAGGAGAATTAACATTTACTTGAATGACTTTATAGCGAATCGTATTGACCTTGATTTATTGAATTATTTCTCTATGCCAGCCCCTCGAATTCCAGTGATTTTTGGGATTCCAAAAGTTCACAAAGATTTGGTAAATCCCCCTTTCCGGCCAATTGTGAAGGGTAGGAATTCCATTATGTACCCCCTAGCTAAGTTTGTAAATATGTTTTTGAAGAAGTATGTAGTGAAGAAACCTTATATTTGCAAAGACTCATGGTCCTTTTTGAAGAACATCAATAGTTTGAATTTCAAACCTGATTTTAACTTTGCTACTGTAGATGTGAAGGACCTTTATACTGTAGTTCCGCAAGATTTAGGAATTGAATGGGTGAGCCTACTTTTAGCTAAGATGGGTGTTAGTAACAATAATGTTTCGCTTATATAGGAATTATTGGATATTATTTTGAGCAATAATGTCTTCTTGTTTGAGGGTAAATATTATTTACAGAAAAAGGGTGTAGCCATGGGCTCCCCAGTAGGAGCCAGTTTGGCTAACTTGGTTATGGCGTACTGGGAGAGCAAATTTGTATTTAATAATAATCTCTTTATTCAGCACATTTTTTACTACACCATATTTTTGGATGATATTTTTATTATATTTAAGGGTAGACATGATTTAATTGTTGAATTTATTCACTATTGTAATAGAACAACAACATTTCTAACATTCACCCACACATTAAATACAGAGAAGATAGTATTTTTAGATGTGGACTTGTCTATGGATAGACAGAATAGATGTTATAAAGTGAAGATCTATAGAAAGGAGACATATTCAAATTCCTTTTTGCACTTTACTAGTGCTCACCCTTCATATCAGAAAAAAATTGTTGTGAAGGGACAGCTCATAAGAGCAGCCAGAATGTGCACTACTAATTTTGATTTCATGACTGAATGTGACTTGTTATTCCAAATGTTTTCAAAGAGAGGCAACCCGGCACCCTTGCTTGAAGAATTGGTGAATGAAGTTCAAATGAGAAGGAATGTAGGTTATTTCAAAGCTGTCTTGGGGGTTGGACAATATATGATGTAAAATGGAGGTACAGTGAGTGATGATATCCAACAAAGTGAAATAGTAAATTATCTCTTGACTTTTATAACCACTTATAATATTGATGCAGGCAACATCAAAAAGGTCTTGATTAAGAATTGGAGTGCAATAGCATCAGAGGTGCGAACCCTAAATTTATTTTTAGAAGAGCTCAAAACCTGAAAGAGTTATTAGAATTTAAAAACTTGGGACTGACAAGGCAACAAGGTATGTTTAAATGTGAGGCCTGCACCTATTGTAAGCATATGGATGTGGGTTATACATACACACTGAAAGGGAGAAAGTATACTTGTAAGGGCAAGTACAACTGCAATTTCAGTAGTGTGGTGTATTTAGCCCAGTGCCAGTCTTGTTTTAGTTTTTACATAGGCAAGACTGACCGTAAATTAAGAGAACGTGTGTATGAACAGCTATATTATATTAGAAAAGGGGGGGGGGTTGGAAAGTGCTTTAGCTAAACATGCGATCAATCAGCCAGGCCACACATTTTTATTCAGAGTGATAACTCAAGTTGAGTTAATTTGGCAAATTAGAACTCTTCTTCTTTTTTTGGCTTTTCCCGGTTAGGCGTTGCCACAGTGGATCACCCGTCTGCTCATGATTGGCTGTAGAGTTTTCTGGTGTCAAGTTGCCAGCTCGGCGCCCAACCTTCCATGGAAGGCACACACACACTCATGCCTAGGGCCAATTTAGAGTGTCCAATCTACCTACAGCATGTCTTTGGGATGTGGGAGGAAACCGGAGCACCCGGAACAAACCCACGCGAGCACAGGGAGGACATGCAGACTCCGCACAGAAGGCACCCCAGCTGAGGATTGAACCAGAGAACCTCTTGCTGTGAGGCGACAATGCTAACCACCGCAGCTGCCCTAAATACCTTTGGTGCAGTATTTTTTTATATTGCTTAGTCTTGCTTTCTCCTTTGCTTAATTATTGTACCATGCCATATCTTTTTTCTTTCATATGTCAGTACTTTTTCTTCAGATACCTCCATCTCCACTTGCTGCTCCTTAATCTGGGGACTCATTGCTCCATTGTACTGCATCATTGCCTGACATGAATTTACAGACTAGAACACATGCCTATAATCAACCAGGATTAAATGATCTGTGTTCTTTAGTCTGCGTGATGAAATTTCAGAGTTTGACTTTTTGAATAGTTTATAATTTTATATTATTTGTGTGTTTTGGTCATGTATGTTTTAAAAAATGAGGATGCTGAATGTTTTTCAGAGGGTGCATGGTATTTTAAATGTATTTTAAATGACTTTATATGCATTCAAAATTTTTTTCTCAGAAAATTAATGTGATCACTTTAAAAGTTTAACATTGCTTGGCATGTGACTTTTACCCTTGATCATGTGATTTTGTATTTAAGTGTATCTGATATGGTTGTTCTGTTTGTCTGAAGAAGTTGAGTTATTAAACTTGACAAAAGCGCTAACATAAAAAAAGCAGTTTGTTTCCATTTTTTTGCCTCTTTTTTGGTTTTATTAAGTGGTTTGTCAGTTTTCTTTGGAGTTTAAACACCCCTACTACACCATTATTGCATGGAAACACATCCCTGACAACCACTTGCAGCCCACAAAACTATTTGTGTCTCAACTGATATCTGGCTCTTCTACAATATCCAGATCTACCGGTCAACCTCTCGCAAGAAACCTGGGCAAAGCCACAACAAAAGTGGGTCAATTATGGGGACCAAAGCCTTGCTCTTATAAAGTTAAGAGGGTAGTAAAATGAAAGAAAAATGCAGGAAGTCACCTAATAAAAGCTTATGCCGCAACCTAAATACAGCAGAGAATTCATTTAACCCTTCCCCTTTTTTACTGTTCACCACATCTGACCACAAGCGAATCTATCAACACAAAAACTTGGCAAAATGAGAGTGCAATATCACAAAATAAAGAGAGTATAACTGTCTACCTCTAACTTAGCAATTAACATTATGAAAAACTGGACCTTCCTTATCTATAGCTTGCTATGTGGATGCATGGCCACAGCATACCTCTCAACTGTCCCTGATGTTGACTCAAATTTTTGCTCTGTCCCTCTTAATCCCTCTCAACACTAGTGCCTTTTGGACAAAGGTGGCAAATTATACTTAATATATAAAGAAATTCTGTTAATGCTTCAAGTTAATAGAACTTATATTTTAAAATGTCCCTGACTGTCCTTGATTTTTCTGGATTTGTCCCTGAGTCTGTTGAGATTTGTCTCTGATTGGTTGAGAGCTATAGACCACAGTCATCACTCGTGGCCATCCCACACTCCACCACCACCAATGAAAAGTCAGCAAATAAACCACTGAAGTGCATCACCCATCAATGGATCATTACACTGAACTCTCCACAGCAGCCTCAGCCTCCCCCACTTCTCAAGTCACCACCTGTTCAAGCAATTCACTGATGTGCACTCTGAATCCCAGCTCCCTGACCATAGCCAACCAAATGGGACTAACAAAAGTAGTAGCAAACGAGCACAAACTGCACGGATGTAACAATAATTAAATCTCCACAGACCTAAGACAAATTGAACCAAATTATGAAGCAATCCCTGAATTCTGCAAAACTAGAAAAAGGGCTCATTCCTGATCAATAAAGTTAGAAGATAGTCCATTTAATGAAATTATTATTGAGTATTGTATTTCATCTGTCTTATGGCTTTTTTTTTTTGAAAGGTAACCTACTGCAGCTTTCAAGAGTTCCCAGAAAAATTGAGAAAGTGTCAAAGATAATGGAAGCATCTAAAATCAACAGACACCAGAGATCCAGATCCCACCCCCTCAGAAAATCCGAGCCAATTCATATCCTTGCCACTCTATCAACTTTATAAGCTTGTAAGAACAATACTATTGTAGCAGCCTTATTTGTGTTTCAATTTCTTGATCTAACAGACTAAGTAAAAGGCTAACACTGCACCTCACATGTGTGGATAGAATCCTCACTCGTGGGAGCTACTCAACCCATGAAAACACTTAAACCAAGCCTACTGCTCGGGTGACTGCAACCGAGCACTGACCCACCAATGATAACTCCACCATTTTACTATTCTGACATACTGAGCATATTGATAAAATAACAGGTGTGCATTAGTCAGGGTGTATCAAAGGGGATGCACTTTGCCACAAAATAGGCCCGATTTTGCTATTATCTATCAGAAATCTTCATGTGTGAGAAATATTAGCATGCCACGCATGTGCAAGGTGCACCCCGTTGACAACATAACTCCAAACCCATGAAAAGCCCATTGTGGCTTTGGTGGAAACACACTAGCACAAGAATTGCTACTGAGGAAGAAGGAGCCTTCTATACCATACCTGAACAAAGACCAGTATGCCCCCACCCTCTAGCCAAATGACCAAAACCTCTACTACCGCATGTTTCCACAGAGCTCCTTCCCCAAACAAAGCTAGCAAACCACCCACTCCACTGCCCGAAGTACAAATCATCAAAGGTCTAATGCTTACAAGGGTGAGGTGTATGTCTATGCCCAGGCATGTAACCTTAGCATTATATTAAAACCATTCCCATGGCTACCTCCAGCCCTTCATGTCAGCCCCCAGTCCTTGGAAAAGACAGGCATGCTTTATTCCCAATGAAGAAGTCTAAAAAAAAAAAATATTACATATATGAAATACCTACCTCCTATACCCAGCCAATAAAAGTAACCCAAGGAAAGTAACCCAAGGCCTACCTGTTCTGCAGGAATACCTACAGGTCATCTTGGACTTAAGTTGCTATACCAAGTTCATGCCAAAATGTGATTCCTTACTCAGCTACACTTGCCTAAACCCCTTAAGCCCCTCACCTTTACCTTATTTCCTCTCAATCATCCCACCTTCAAATTTAACCCTTCCATCCCCCCATCTTCTTAACTCTCACTAGTATATCTAACCCCCTTCTGAAGATGGTGCTGGACAAATTGGTTTGTTACTAAACCTCATTTCTCCACAGTGCACAACCTCCTTACTTCTTTTAGAATGTTGCACTTTATTTATTTTTTTTTTTTGGTGACTTAGGTCTTTTAGACCATGACCAGAGAAGAGAAAGAGTATGCAAAGACATTCTGCGTAGTCATATTGAAGATACAGTAAATTAAAAGGCAGTTCAGCAATGGACCTGATTATCTTACATCTAATAACAGAGAAAGATAGAATGAATTAAGGAAAGAATGTTAGTTGTTGGGTAAACTAAGGTCAGTGTGACACAGACCACAATATAGTAAAAATGTACAGTGGGAAGGACATGGCAGGTGAAAGAATCAACAATTCTGAATGGTTATGTAACTGCTTAGTTAAAGGATAGTGTCTATATATTCATTAGAAATATACTTTCACAATGTCACTTACTTCTAAAACAAGGAACACCACCAGGGACTATATCTAACATGCGTATGTCCTTTATGAAATACTGAATGAACGGCTTGCTTGGCAGTATGCCAAACATGGATACAGATGGATTTGACGATTCAGAGTTATGAACAGAGATTTTATTTTATTTTAACAGTGTTGTGTTAATAGAATGGACTCCCTGTGGATGAAGTAAATTACAAAATAGCTGATGCAATCAGAATGCCATAGACAGATGTAGAATAATTATTTTTAAGAGTAGTATCATTTATTTTGCTCTTCCTGCCATAAATATAGCCTATCCACCTCACATGGAAATGAACAAATAGTACAAGTCATGTGAATTGTCTCTGCTTTAGTTTCTTTGAACAGAAAGGACAGTGTTTTTTTTTTCATAAGAAGGGGGATGAGACATATTTAATATTTCTTTCAACAGCAAAGTATTCTAGCTTAATTAAACTTATGCTTGAATCTTCATTTTATTTTGATACATCTGTCCAGCGCATGGGATAATAAATCATACAGTCAGACACAGAACTGCAGGAAAATACAAGAAAAGAAAAAAAAACTGTCTTTTTAATGTGCATGTGTGTATGCACACATACTGCACATCTAAACACACAAACCCACATACACACATGTGTGCAAGCACATACAAATATAGATGGATACCCACAATACTTTATCTCTCAGTTTCACAAGATCTACACCATACTGTGCGATGCTCCAGTATATAATCTTGGCACATGCAAAATGAATGCAACACTAGTGGTGACAGTGGCTTAACAGGTGGCACACTTGCCTTTGGTGCTCAAAGTTCAGAAGGTTGTGTATTCTATTCCTTCCTCACTCCAAGTATTTGGATTAATTTTCAAACTGCCGACACTGCACTATAGCATTAGTGGATGCTGTACTCGTAAGATCGCTATCCTTCAGATGAGATATTAAACTGAAATTACATTTGCGTGACCTGGTAGCTGCTCAGGCATATGTAAAAGATCTCATAGCACCTATCAAAAATAGTAATTTTCTGGTTCCTTGGCAAATATTTCCAAGTAGTATAAATACCACCCAGGGTCTCCCTTGAAAAGAGGTCACTAGGCTAGTGGGATTAATCCAGACAAGAAAGGATAAATGAAAAAAAAAAATTAAGGTGGCCATCTCCTCTTCATTTCCCACACTCCCCCTGCTACTTATATATACCAACTGTAAGATCACAAAATACCAGAAAAAATGCACATTCCTCATCTTTTGATACTACAATAAGCTCACACCAATCACTCCAATGTCGATTATCTTTCATGCCAATCAAACAAAAGCAGCAAGAAAGATGTCAACTAAATGACAATATGACCAATTCAACTGGATCCATATAGTTAGTAAGTTAGTTAGTAGATGTATACATAGACAAATAGATAGACAGACAGAGAGCTAGACAGATAGATATATAAATCATTTCTCCAGCATTTATTGGCTTTTATGATAAACCCATAGTTGATAGGATGACCTGTGTCATTGTTCTCCAATGGAGCATTCATGTTTTTCTCCTTGGAACTGAAATGTTTTCCAAAAATTATTTTGTTTCAAATACTGCATAATTTCATCTAGCAATGCTCATACCTAGGTTCATAGGTTCATTGATTCTTACTATACTTATGAACAAGGAGTCCACCAAGAAGTTCAGTCATGTCATCCAGTTGTGGATGGAGGCTATCATTGTCCTCAATAAAGTAGGGTTTCTTCAAAAGGTGAAAATTTGTAATCACCCATGCAGCCATCCAAACTGGTATAAACTTTTATAAGGAAGTGATGTGCTTGATAGGTAAGGGCAGCTAATTCCTGAAACAGAGAATATGTTAAGCTAGATATCTGTCATGTCATCTGGTGTTGTTAATCTTGTAATACAGGTTTAAATCTCTATAATAGGTGTTTACTTTACTAATCATTCTATCTATGTGAAGCAATTCAAAAATTGTTGAGTTATTCATAATATGGAAGGCTAATCTAAGATCTCCGTCAGGAATCTACATGATTAATCTATCATCTCCCCTTCCCAAATGTGTATGACACGGAGTAAAGGGATAGGGATTTTAGTCTATCAGAGTAGCTAGGGGAGACCTGAGAAAACAATGAGGTCCTTCATGCTGGTTTAAGTGCTTAGTGAGGTATATGTCAATGTGTGCAGAATATTCAATGATAGAATTCATAAGACATGAATAAACTGGGATATATCTGCTGTGGATTTTGAAGAGATACCATAAAATATGTGTTGAACTAGGTAGAAGGATTTCCTAACAAGAAGAGAGACACTGTAGGCAAAAAAGTCTGTCATCAATATATGTAGTCAAGTCACTGATTACCATGCCAAATATAAGTGGAATTTTATCTATATTGCAAGCAGAAGTTATATTAAATTTATAAAAATAAACTATGCTGTATTTCTTGGCAGTATAAGCTCACAATTACAACATTATGCATGTGTCTGATTGCAGAATTTGAGTATCAGAAAGGATTTTATTAACGGTCCCCACTTTGCACACATCAACAGACATGGTTCACCATGCTCCCTTGATATTGTCTTTTCTTTGTCATAGAAATATATACCAAAGAGAAAGGGCCTTACAGAAGAGCCAGCCATATAAGGCACTACTAGTGATATGTTTTTCTGTCTAGAGCAAATACCACCGACCTCAGTGTTGTGGTTTCTGTACGCATCCACTAATCTATCCAATGAACTTTGTATGAATTAGTGTTGAATTGAGAGTGTTTGTCAATAACCCAGCATGGGGGAAAGTATTAATGGACTTGACAAGATCCAGCCAAACATTATGGACTACATGCTTTTTACCCATGTCCTCAAAAACACTTTTATAGTACTTAAAAGATAACTGTCTCATTCTTAATGCAAATTACTAAGACTGTAAGCTATAAATGAACTGCTTCCTGTGATGAAGGCACAGTCTTTAATTCCTTCTACTTTTAATTGCCTGCTCTGCGACTTTGAACAAGTCATTTATACACCATTTATACAGACAGTATTCTCAGGTAACCCTTGAAAAAAAATCTTGTTCACTAGGATTATCTGGTTAACAAATTGGTAAAAAAGGATTAGGAAAAAAAGAGAAAAATAGCTTAACTCATTCCCTCCAATGGAGCTCTGGAGGTTTGCACAATAACTTCCAATAGGTGGGTGGAGCCTAAGCTTTAGATAGAATAAAGTTTCAAAGAAGTATGCAAATCTCCAGAATCACAGGGGTTACTAAAAAGTGTCAATAGCAAACTCTTCAACAAAAAATATTTTTATAGTGGTAGTATTCTTCAGGTTTGAAGTCTTTAACTGGGTTTTGTAAGTCACAGTAAATACAGTAACTACGGTAAGCCACGGTGGTACAGCGGTAGCATTGTTGCCTCACAGCAAGAGGCTCTCCTGCTCGATTCTTGGCTTGAGTGCCTTCTGTGTAGAGTCTGCATGTCCTCCCCATGATCGAGTGGCCTCCAAAAGACATGCATGAATGGACGTGCCTTCGCTGAAGGTTGGGCATCAGGCTGGCAACTCGGCACCATAAAAATTGACTGCCAATCATTAGAGGACCAAAGTTCTGCTGTGGCGACCCCTAACCGGGAAAACCCAAAAAGACAAACAACAACAACAGTAAATACAGTAACTATTACATTTGTAATATGTTACTTACAATATCTCAGCAACCACTCAAGTTGCGCTCATACCATTAGCAGCATTTTGTTCATCCTGCTACAAGCTTTCATATGAGGCTAAGCAGTTTTTTCTGTGCTACTTGGTTGTTGAGCTATTTAGAAATACATGACATTTATGATAATATAAATAAATATTATACGAACATTAATTAATATTACTTTAACTGCACTATACAGAAGTCAAAAATAAACACAGTTGTTTTTGCCATTGTGTAAGCTTTAAGAAGAAATCTTTTAATACTTTGCATGTAGCATTGTTTTGAAATTATTAATGCAGATATGAACAAGCAATATTTGATGCCTAGAGGTGTCAAAAGGATGTAACTGGAGAAACACCTACATATGTCTCCTGGCTGTAATGAGTTATAAAGCAAAATTAGCATGTATCCAACAATAAAAGGATACCTACATCATTGTTTATTAGTTCAGCTATACCACCTTACATAGCCTTGCAAATAATACTACTTAGACTAATAGTCTTATAATTTCCATGGTCAGTGGAGGAACCACCTTTTTATTCAAGGGCACTACAGCTGCTATTTTCCCCACCTGGGGAGACTTAACAAGTGCAGGGACTCAGATGGAAGAGATGATGTAGCCGTTTTGCTAAGTCGTACTTAATGCTTCTCAGCAGACATAAAAAGATATTGTCAGGACCCATGGATGCAATATTTTCAATTCCAGAAAGTTCAGAAAGGATCTGGTAAATACAGATCTAAGGAGGAATAATGTTAGTGGGAATGGAAGGGACAGAAGAGAGGGAATGGTTTTCAATTAGTAGAGGATTTATCCACAAGAATATGTCTTTGGGAACAGAGAAAAAGGTATCATTGAAGATAGGTTTAGCGCATAACTCTTAGTTACTTATAAGGTAATGTAGCTGATGAGTGCCTTGTGGTTATCTTTTGAATTAGATGGAACTGCACTTTTACAGTTGGCCTTAAATTCCTAAAGGTAAGTTTGAGAGACATATTTTCCAGTTTTAAATCTCTTTTATAATACTGAAGTGGGCATCTTTTAGGGATGAACCTGAACTTTTTCTGTTTACTACAAAGCTGCTTGATTTGGTAATTCCACCATGTATGTTTAGTTTTAAATGTGACATTATGCTTACATTATGTATGGATAAATCATCACATCAATCCAAGAGTGAATGAAATTCAGAGTCCACACCAGTCCCAGGTATAAGGGGAACTATCTCAATCACATTTACCAATCTGATCAGTAAATAGTCTAAAATTAGTTTTGGACTAATCTCTATTAGGACCACAAAACACATTTTATTTGAGAACAGCACAATGAGATTGTCAGACTTCACTAAAAGGTAGCATCTGGACTAGCTCAACTAGAAAAACTATCTATGCGAACAAGATCAAGATTAACATTTCTGGTGAAAGGGGGAAAATTTGGTCAAGTATGTTAGTATTTATAATGTCCAGATATCTGGACATATTTGCTGCTCATATTATATTTTTGTCAGTTTGTATGCAAATAGTTTTAGTCATCCATAAAAAAGGTATTTGGTTCTACTGTTATTGTTTTCCAACTGGTTAATGTATTAACATTGTTAAATGTGTTAAAAATGTATTTCTTGTGTGCACTGGTAGCTTTAATACATCAGTTTTTTTCTGAGAGAATTAATGTTATAAGATTTGAGCCAATGTCTTAAATGGTAATATATTTAGTTGTGATGCTGAAAGATCCCAAAAGTGTGCAATTCTATTCCCACACTGGGTGCTTGGATTCATTTTTCAGTACTGACATGACAGTGCTGAGTGAGGTAGGAGCTACACTTCTTTTTTCAGATGAGACATTAAATTGAGATCCTATCTACCTGAGTTAACAGTAGGTCAGGTAGATATAAATTATTGTTTAGCACTTAAAGAGGAAAGGGTATAGGAAATTATTTGCCAGGTTTCCTGTGCCTAGCATAAGTACAACCATCAGCTTTGCCTGAAAATAGGCCATAAGTGATGTGAGACTATCTTGGTTAATATAAGATAAAACACAAAAAATCTTTGTCACAATGAGCTTGCAAGAGGGATTTTTACCAAAAGGTAAAACACAGAAAAGAGTGTGATGCGGTGTGTTTCTCATCTTCTACAAATAACTTTTATAAATCTCTCCAATGGAACTCTGGAAGGTAGTGCTTTAACTTTCAATGGTTGAATCCTGAGCATTTTGTCAAAGTTATACCCTCATAATTCAAACACATTGTTTTATATTTCTAGATGTTTAAGAGTCAAAAAAGTTGTATAAATGACTACTATATGACACAAAAAATTATTTTCATTAGTTGCATTCATTAAAATTTGATCTTTTTAAGTCACAGTAAGTTCAGTAAATATCACTTTTTGTAATGTTTAGGAAGCAAGTTACTTCAGAAAATACTCAAGCTACACATACATTGTCAACAGTGTTTTTTTCAGCCTGTTGAGAGCTTGTTCTGTGACTGGAGCAATATTTAGAGAAATATAAAAGTTATGACAATATAAATAAGTCTTATATGACAAATGTTTAATAACTCCTTAGCTCCAGTACACAGAGGTTATATATTGATGCGGTTATGTAGCCTATTATGTAAAACTCCCATGATTCCATTGGAGTGGGTGGGGTTAAATAATTATATAATCAAGTTTATGTTAATCAGCATCCAAATGTTTGGCCTGTTTTCCCCACTTTTCATGGGCCTTTGTCCAGACTTTTGATGTTTCCAGGTTGAGAGGTATGATGCCGATGTGCCAGTAAGGTTTAATGATATAAAATAACAGCATTGTTTTCTTGTAGCTATTACATGATATATAAACTAATACACTTGTCTTATCCTGCATTGTATATTCTCATGTTTTGTTTGATATCGATTATAAAAATAATAAACATAATTATCCGAGGTGAAAGATCTCTCTTTTGTTAAGTCTTAGTGTCAATGTATTTGTTTGAACAGTAATGCTTAGTTATTTATTTATTTTTAAATGCAAGCAAACAGTCTTATGTTGGGATAGAGCAGCAGGAATTACTCCAGCAATTGCATCTATCCTGAGACTTTTGTTATTTACTATGCAACAAACTGATCCATGAAAACTATATACTCAGCTTGAGGCAATCTTTATTTGTTAGTCCCCTAGCTGCAAGCTGGAATGTGCAGTATGCTCCGTAACATCAAGCAGCACATCAAGGTATGTAGCACTTTCTCTAGGCTTGTAAAGGCTATTAAAAGTGGCTAAGAGTAGAACACAATTCTTTCCTGTTGTATATCAAAACTGTGACCACTCGGTAACAATTTTGTGAAATGACAGCAGCACTGGTAAGTTAGTGCAGAAAATCAGGATGCTGTTGTACAGGATGGCATATATTCATATTTATCAGTTTAAGAAAAAGTCTTGGAATATGGATGCTGAATATCGTTTTTGCTAAACAAAGAATATAGCTTCTATCATTTTAATGTAAAAGCTAGCCACTCATGAGTGACACTACAGTAACCTTACGAACAAGAATGGAAAATAAAAAAGATGCTGCTTTACTTAATTATTTGTATGCAACTACAACCTTTGCATGTTTAATGGCACATTTATGGCAAAAGGAAAATGGAAAACTGATTGAATTACATCTGGTTATCGTATCATGCATAAATCAGTCCATGTCTCCTGACTGTGTTCAGCTATTTTCAAGCCAAAACCCTTAATGTCTGTTGGCAAGGGGAACCTTGATTGTAGAACAGTGTAAACAGTATTAAAATATGGAGTATGTTCATGTAAAAGAATGTTATGCAGGGCACATTAATTACAAGAAAAAAAATGACTTTTGTAAGTCATATAATAATGGAAATTCATAGTGTTGTACTGAAGGTGATATTATAGGAATAGAAGCAAACTGTATAATAAACTAAATTATCTAAGGAACTAACTGTACAGTAGGATGCATGAGCTGGGTGCTTACAAGGCAAATCAGTGAGAATCAAGAAATTATAAAGAATTATATGTAGATACCCGAGAAATCATGCAAATCATTTGTAAGTTTCATTCACATAAACAGGATCCATATTTTGGTAGCAAACACCTGTTTTTATCAAGAATTCCACAGCTAATTTCAGTAAAGTTCTTTTTAATGATTCCATTAAATATTTCACTTCCAGATATCATTTAATCAGTATTTGAAAATTAAATTTAATAACAGCCTAAGGTAAGAAGAGTATGTCAGATGACAGCCCATTTGGGCTCACCTCCTACTCTGCTACTTCCAACAGATTTAACAAAAACCATTAAAGCATAAGTGAAAGCTCTTACCCAAGATATTTGTAGTATATAAACAACAGTAACAAGTGGGGCCAAACAGTCTACTAACAAGTTTAATTGTCAAGCAGTGTCTATATCTCCACTGCAAATATTATATGGTAAAGGCCTATGGCTTTGACTCATTAGGTAATTTGCTACCTGTCTATATATGGATGATTGCTTCATCCTATGGAAGAATAAAAGCTAAGGACCTAGAGAAAGTTGAACTTAAGAATCATGAATGCAGTCTATTTATTACTACTCTTCATAGTTGGACTTAACTGATAATAAGTTTTTATACTGCTCTAGCTAAAGAGGTCAAAGAACTGTTTATCTGCAGCTTATAGATCATTAGCAGAATGCAACCTACTCACAATGAAGTAGCATGGTGTTCGAACAAGATTCAGCACATAAACTGCACTACTTCAGTCAGTAGTCAGAATTGGAAGAAATGGTAATAAAGGTTGTTAAATTTTCAAGCTTTTCAAAAGACATCGACCTCATTGATCATGCATTGTTACATCCGATAATGAAGCTTGGATAATAGCCAGCATATACTTCATTGATTAATTACTACAGGTCTGACAGTGTACTAGATGTAGCTTGCAAATCAACCTTCTCTTGTATAATAGAGTCTACCTAATAATACCAGGCATCTATTCTGGAGGTTTTCATTTCTGAGTATTTACCATGCACGTGCATATAATGGGCTATAGCTGCTAAACTCTGTTTGAGATCATTTAGTGCAAATCAACTGTTCATACACAGCAGAAGCCCTGCTAAATGATTCCTAGAATGTAGTGGATAATATAAAGTAAACGTCTGCCAAATGGGAGAAAAAGAGATCACATTACTTATGAAACAGTTTCAAGATTCTCCAAAAATGCTGTCCTTAAAAGGAATTATAAATAACCAGTGCAGAAAACAAAATAACAAGTACACAGCTGGAAACATCAAGGAACAAATGGATGGCAAACTCAGTTTCAGAGGTAACAGTAATTATGGACATTATTCTTATTCAGTGTACCTCGATAAACTATGGAATTGCATAATTTGCTTCAGATGTGTACCCAGGCACTCACCATTAAAGTGCACAACACATTTTAAAGTGGTCCAGTCTAAACATTAAAATCAATTACACTCTGAACTTATTCATAAATAAACTCCTACTCACAAATCACATTCATGACCTATAGGTCTCAGTCATTTGTCATATGCATAAGAAGTATCCATTTTCCTTTGGTTAAGGTTAACTGAAAGTACAAAAACCGTCTTCCAAAATTGATGAGAAAACATGCTGTTCATGCTACAATCTGGAGTACATTTCACAGATTTTGTACTTTTAGAAATTATAGCCCAATTTACATTTGGCTGTAAAGCACGTTGACAAGCTTCTCCTTTTTGAATCACATTCGTTTTACTGCACTTCATCTTAAACACATTTTTTTCTCCAATATTTCTTATCCTTCTGTTAGATAGTTGAGCCATTGACTATGACTAAAATGCCCTAGACTTGAGTGGCAACCTGGGTACTGGTAGTAAGGGAAAAGGGTGGGGGATGAGAGGAAAGACATGGCTGATCTTGTTACCTCTGTCAGAGGGTGCACGTGGTTAGGGTGCATATTTCACCCTTAGACTCCAGGTTAGAGACAATTGAGCAAGACAAGCTGCTTGATTACAAGGGATAGCATGGTCTCATTTGCAGAAGTAGATGACAGTCCTGTCACAGCACTATACTGACCTGTGCTACTGAGCTGCACAGAATGGCTTCATTTGCAGAAGTAGATGACAGTCATGCTACAGCCCTATACTGACCTGTGCTACTGAGCTGCAGTCCCTCCATTTTCATTTGCAAAGAGTAGTTGAATTTATTTACTTTATATTACATGTTAAAGTAGCTACCTTTCCCATGTTCAAGTCTTGGAATTAGCATAGTAGTGTACTGCACATGCATAGACTCCTGACGTTTGTAAAAAAAAAAAGGCTAGGCAGTTCACAGTTACGACTCGTATTGAGCAGATCCATCAGGTGACTATGACCTTAAAGCTCTCTGGTGAATGCTGAAGCTGCTGAAAGAAGAAAACAGTTTTGTGGAGACAGGTGAGCCATGGAAGTTCAATAAAATAGAAAGAAAGGAAGAAAGAAAAAAGAAAATGCATTTCTGCTTTTATTTTTTTAAGTTGTTTGTATGCCACAGTCATTTGAAGCTGTGGGACTCAATATGTAAAATGTGTTTAGATGTTGCATCATATTCTGCAAATCAACTAAAGAGCAGGAACAAAGGCTTGAATTTTATCTAGATTTTAATAGGCAAGTTCAACAATGAGGTTGCAGGATATGTAATTTTAAAATTAGTTGTACTTACCTGTTACCTGGCAGTGGTTTACCTGAGAAAACCAAGAGCCTCAAAATTAATGGATATTACAAGATCTGTGAATTAAAAAAAGTGTGAGGGTGTGTGGAGTTAAGACTCAAGTTTCAAAGTTCTTCTAATAATTACTGTTAGCTAATCCGTAAAATCGTGGCAGAGGCTCAAGAGGTAGTACACTGGCCTTTGGCAGTGAAACATCAGACATTTGTGGGTTCTCTTCCAATTACGTTATAGTATTAATTTTCAGTTGCTAAGTCTGCAATGGAAAATTATGGGATGCTGCATTTCTCTGTGTGCTATTCTTTGGCTCAGACATTAACTGAGGCCTTATTTGCCTAAGCTGGTGAAAACTTGGATGGAGGTAAAAAAGTCACATGACATTTATCAAAAACAGCAGGGTTACTTTATTTATATATCTTAATACTAAACACAGTTTTATATTATATACACTTCTCTAGTCACGACATTCACACTTTCCATCTCATATTAATATAAAGTTTTAATATTCTCAGACTAACACTGTCATTATGTTAACAATATTTTCCAATTTTTTTTTACATTTTTACCTCTCTGTTTATTATTGACCTTTATTCCAATTACAATTTTTTTATTTTAGTTACACATCTTCAGCTTCTATATTTTAATTATTTGGTAATCAATTACATCTTCTTCTCCCCAGTACTGATAATGCTCCAAATAATATTCTATACCATTCATCAATGTCACATCCTTTGTTTTTTATACTTTCCCTACAATATCATATTCATCATATTCATATTTATATTTCTGAATCCTTCCAATTTATACTCGTTAAACTTTCTGCAAAACATTTAATTTTTTTGTGCATTATATATTTATTCTTTTCTGGTATAATATATGTCATTCACTTTCTTAAAATGACCAAAGATATTATTCTTGCAATTTGTTAAGTATAATACAGCCTTTAAAAAACATTTTTAGACCTTGTCATGAACTTATTCATCCAAACATTGTTTATAGCCACAATATCCAAACAATCTGCTTAAGACAAGCACATGGGTATTATGAATCCTTTATCCATTTCCATCATGCTTCTGTCACAGAAAAGGTAAAAAAGTGAAAATTTGCATTACTGCAATAATGACAATACAAAAAGTCGCATACTCAAGGGACATCCTTGTTTAATTTATCAATTCTTATTTTTATTCTTATCCATTTATATACCACAACTTTCAGATACAATTTTTCATAACATATTCTTATTACTTCCATTAATTTCTCATTCCTTTATCTTGCTAATGTCCTCCACATTGCCTCATAACTCACCATGTCAAATGTTTTTTTATATCCCATGCTAATAAACTTACCTTTTTGTTTTCATTCAAAATTATATTTACCACTTCTTTTATCATTACTAACATTTGTTTCACTTCTCTTCCTTTTCAGAAAAAAAAATCCCCTAATACTTCCCCTATACATTCTACATCATTATTGCATTATTTTCATATTAATATTTTGGAATCTGTATTTTCTATTGTTATTGTTCTCCATTTTTTTGTATTTCTTCTATATAAATTTAATCATTCTCAGCATATATCTCTTCTTCTTTTATAACTTCCTAAAGCCACCCATTAAATTATTTAAAGAACATTCTTTTCAGTTTCATCCATTTCATTATAATATCCAGGACATTGGCCATCAAGTCTTGGTGCAGATTCCTCCTTTTCTCTCTTATATTTTCCTCCAATTGTTCAATTTTTTTTTCTTTTCTTAATGTTTATTAAGATTTAAATATATCCTTTTCACCCACATTTTTCCCACGTATTCATCATTTTCAAACATCATACTTATCTTTTTTCAAACCACCTTCATAATTCTTCTTATTTATATTTTATATTGCTTTCTTCATCTAATATTGCATCCATCACCCCTTCCCTTGTGTTTTAACTTCTGTAACTAAAAAGGGTGAAATATACTCTTTGCCAAAAGGAAAACAGCTCAAAATGTTGTGAGGTTAAGCACTTTCATCAAGTTTAATGCCAAACTTCATCAGAACAAAATGTTAGACCCAGTCTACAATTATTTAAGTAAACAGTAAGCAGTCATTCATTGACACATCACAAACAATTATCCAGTTAATTTAAATGTCTGTTCAACCCATCAAAAATATTTAATAAAATTAGTTAAAACAATTAAAAATGTATTTTATGTTTATAACAAGAATAAAATATATAATCATAACTAACAAACTGACACCATAAAACAATGAAATTCAAGAAAATCAAGATTTTACAAAGCATGGGGTTAGTTTATAACTCTGCAGCCCTCAGTTTCAGCACACTCCATATACTAATGTTATCATTTAACCCAGAGGCTCTACCTGCATCCAGTTTAATTTACCAGAACAACTCCCAGTAGTCCATCAATGCCTCCCAATGACCACCCCTGGGATTGTGTGCAACTTGACTATTACTAAGAAAATAAACGTACTATTAGGACATTCCTTGGAATGCCTAAAAAGTGCATTTCATTCTTTGCCATGACTCAAATCATAAAGGTGTTCGTACATTCTCTTCCTGAAGGTCCTCTCTGTTTTCCCAGTATAAAAACTCATACTGTAGATACATTTCACTAAATAAACTACCCCTTTGCTACCACAATTAAAATACACATTTGATTTGATAACTATTTCCCTAGCCTCTAAACATATTTTGCCTGTATTAGGCATATGTGTACATTGGTTGCAATAATTACATTTATAATTACCACATTTTTTGTTATTGTTGTCCTTGGGTTTGTTAACTCCTTTTTCCAAAATGTTTCAAGTTAATACCCCTTCTCCTAATGAAGACAGGGGCATCTGTTATCACTTTATAAATTTTGGGGTTCAACTTTAACCCCCCCAAATTTTCTTATAATATTTTCTAGCTCCTCAGAATTACTACTATATTTATATACAAATGCCAAATTGTGTGAACTATTTACTACCCTTTTTAAGTATTCCCCTGTTCTTGTCTCCAAAATTGGGCTATAGTCACTTGTACATTTATTAATGACCTCCAAACTTAACCAGTTAATCAAATCTTCTAGATAACACCACTCAAGGAATATTTTTTTTAATAAAGCAAATCTCTTGTTCAAATACATCCTGTTCCATAATCATTCTGGAGGCCATAATGATTTGTCCTTTCACAATGCTTTTCTTTTAGTAAAAAGGGTGTTCACTACAAAAATGTAAGTAGGAATTGCAAAATGTATCATTACGGAAGATCCTGAAATGAAACCTCCCCAACATACATTTTTTGCATATATTCACATCTAAATAGTTTATAACATCTTTAGAGTGGTTGCTAGTAAACCTAAGGAAAGAAGTGGTTCTATCAATATAAGTCCTAAATTCATTTAAGTCCTCCTCTGTCCCTTTCCAGAATAAACAAATATCATCCAAAAAACACATGTAAAGAACAAAAGGACTAAATTGTCAAACAATGGGGCACAACAGGCACCCATAACCACTAGAGTTTGCCTAAAATATTCCCCCTTAAAATAAATAAATTTATTTTTCAAAATAGTTTTCATAAATTCTGAAATCAGATTAACCTCATTGTTAGATAAACAATCACATTCCGTCAGGACTTGTTGAAACCAATGTAAACCCTCAATGTGGGATATACTAGAAAATAAGTCTATAACATCAATAGTAACAAAAATCAAGTTTTCATCAAACAGCTCAGCTGAGATGATACCTAAAGAGTCCCAGGAATCCTTTGTAATATGTTGAATAGAAGAAGCCAATTTCTTTAATTTCTGATCAATATAAATAGCTAGGGGTTCAGTTTGCAATCCTGCCCCTGCCACTATTGGATGTAAAGGGAAATTCAAAATATTTTGTGGACCTTTGGTATACCAAAAATACAGGATATATGAGGGTTGTTCACAGTCAGATAATCAAATTAATTCTTATCAATACTACCCTGAAAAAAATATCCTTGATATAATAATTAATTTTAGAAGAAACAATATTGACTTCATTTTTAGTACCTAGCTCATATCTCTGATCATTGCTCAAAATGTTGAACATAAGAGATTCATATTTATTGTTCTCCATTATAATGACCACACCTCCCTTATCAGGCTTCATAACCCTATAACCGGAGTCCACTAATTTATTTATTAAGGCCGTCTCCCTGTCAGAAATTTTAGAAATCCCTCCCTTATTGATTTTAAAATTCCTTAAATCAGCTTCAACCAGTTCTTCAAAACTTTTTAAACTGGGGTGTAAGGGTGGCCTGACAGTACTTTTCCTTTTCAAACTTTCTACAATTACATCAGTATTGGTGTAAGTACTTTATAACCAAATATTAAGACTGAGTTTACACAAAAACATTTTTAAATCAACCAAAGTGTCCACAAGTCTTTGAGGTTTGCTAGGAACTAAATGGAAACCTTTTGTAAAACTGTGGTTTGGAAAATCTTGATTTTATTGAATTTCATTGTTTTTTGTGTCAATTTGCTAGTTTTGATTATATTTTATTCTTGTTATGAACATAAAATAAATTTTTAATTGTTTTAACTAATTTTATTAAATATTTTTGATAGACTGAATGGACATTATGTAAGTTACCTGGTTAATTGTTTGTGATGCTTCAATGAATGACTGGTTACTGGTTACTTAAATAATTGTGGATTGGGTCGAAAATTTTGTTGTGATGAGGTTTGGCATTAAACATGAAAAAAGCACTTAACCTCACAACATGCTGAGCCTTTTTGTCTTTTGGCACAGCGTTCTGTCATTTTTATTGGTCTGTTTTCTCTTTTTTTTATTGAAATATACTCTTAAAAAGGAAAATTATTTTTTTTTGTCTATGCACCAGTCTTTACTTTCCCTCTATTTTTAAATTATTCTTTTTCTATTTGTTTCATTCTGCCACAGTCTTGTTCAGCCTCTTATTTAGTATCTTTTGTATCATTTCTTCATATTGCATCTTAACTCTTCTTTTTATTCTGTCTTCAACTTCTAAAAAATCTTTTTTTCTTTTCTTTACACACACCCACATATAAATCCAATTTTTATAGTACACTCTTCTCATATGTTATTTCAATAATTTTCTTCATTTCATCCACTTAGCTAACCTCACAAGTTAACTTTTTTATTCCCTTTTCTTCTTTTGTTATATCCCTAACATCTCCTATTATAACCCATACTACTCTGTGATCTAAAAATTCACTCATTATAACCTTCCATCTTTTCCTTCATATATTTTGACTAAATCACAACATTTGTTTCAGTTTTACCAAGTCTATTTCATTATGCCTATCACATATTTTCCCTATTTCCAACCACACCTCTCAACCATACTGAATTCCCCAGAATTTACCAGTTTTGAGGGTAAAATAATGGGGTGCCATGAATTCCTGAGTGGTCCCTTCAAATCCCAATTTTGCTTATTTTATTTACAATATTTAGCTACTGCTGATGCCATCATGCATGTAGGGTCATGTGTGATGATGTCAGAATCTTGAGATAGTGCCTGGCTGCCTGTTAGAAACTTCAAAGAGAGCTTGAAATCAAAAAATTTGTTTATGGCCCCACTTCCTCCCTCCTTTATTCATTCATTTATAGGTAACATACAACATGAAAATACTCTTGAATGAAAGATTGAAATTTCACATCAGCACTTTTAGTTCACTAAGTAGAGTTAAGCATGCAAGATTAGGTAACTATGCCAGTTACTGTCAGTAACACACAATATGAATGTATTCTGGAAAGATTGAAATTTCACATCAGCACTTTTAATTTGCTAAGCGTCCCGTGGTAGTGGTGCTGCGGTAGCATTGTCGCCTCACAGCAAGACGTTGTCCCGTTCGATTCTCAGCTACAGCATCTTCTGTGTGGAGACATGCATGAATGAGCATGCCTTCGTTGAAGGTTGTGCATCAGGGCTGGTAACTCGGCACGTAAAAATCCACTACCAAACATTAGTGGACCGGAGTTCCACTGTGGCGACCCCTAACCAAAAGACACAACAACTTTTAATTTGCTAAGCAGAGTTAAGCACTCAAGGTTAGGTAACTATGCCAGTTCCTGTCAAATTCCTATAGCCATCATGGAAAGTATACAACACTAATGCAAAGGTTAAAATGTTAAAGACTCCTTCAAAATCATTGGCTGTTTATTGCTAATTAACCATTATTTTGATTTATACATTTCATAATAGCCAAAAAAGACTGCCTTCATCACCAAACAATGTCGATTTAATTTACAGGATTTAAGCAGTGCAAATTAAACACAGCATTCCATCTTTCTCTAATACTAGGCTGACACATTGTTTTATATTATGCCTTCCCAGTAATTAATCAAGTAATATGAACTTCCCTAAGATACACATCAAAGTACACGTTTGTTGACGAATGAATGATTATATAAGGAAATAGGCTTATTAACTGCATTACTTTGACAACATGTTGCTATGATGATTTGTTGCTATGACGATTGATTGCTAGCCACAACTAGTATTTAAATTGGAGCAAATTGAGTTATTGTTGATTCTGAGGAAGTCTCAGGATACGAGACGAAAGCGCGCTAAATCTGTTTGCCCGTTTTTGTTTTTATGTTTGGTGTATTAAAAACTTCTTTGCCTGTGACTCGTGGGTCCTAATTTTTAATTTTTGGATTACCATTGGAAGACTTGTGGAGGACAACCTTTATTGTGCTGGTCAGCGGAGCTATTTACAGTGGTTTAGAGTGAGTTGTGGAGTGGTTTTTTGGTGTTTACAAGTTATTTCGCTGGTCGGTTACGAGGAGTCCCCGATGATTGAAAATGATAATTCCCTATTGAGTCAACTAATCCAGGTTATTCAAACCTATTCCCAGAACCCACAGATATTAACTGAGAGACTGGATTCGAGTACCTTTATCCCATGTGCTCAGGGTAGTCCAATGAATCGAGAAGTACCAGTTGTGACGTCAGGAGTAAGGGAAGGAGGAACGGGTGTATCCAGCCGAATCGGCAATGGTGAACGGGACTGTGAGAATGGTGTAGGTAGTCGAATGGCAAGAGTTCCACAGCACTCAGGTGAAATTCCTGAAAGTTTGCAGAAACAGTTGGACACATATAACAACATTAACTTTGCCGAGTGGTTGGACAAATCGTTTTCGTCGATGCCGAGGGAGGCAGAAAGAAGGGTGCCCACTAATGCATGTTTTAAGGACAAATATACAGTTTTTAAAAATGAACTAACCAGGTACCAAAATTTGGTTTTGGACAACTGGTATTTAACTAAATGTATAGAACAGAAAATTGTACCGAAAGGTCTAAGACTGAATAAGTTTCCCAACAATACTAATGGGAACAATGAGTTTTTTTAAATTATTTTGAATATATTAAATGATTGTGGGTTAGCAATTTTAAAAACAATGATTGAAAACAATGTTAGTACTATGGAAAGTGCCAAGATTGATATTGATAGGTTAAAAGATGAAATTAGTAATGATTTACTATTTACAGTCACTGAATATAAGAACATATACTGTAGGGTACTGCAGGATGTTGATTATGATATTTCAAAGAATTATAAGATGAAAGTGAGTAAAATAGAATGAGATATAGTAGATTATAGGGAAGGCAGAGCTTATGTTAACTTTAATAGAAGGAGGTACAATAGGTACGTACCACGTTTTAATAATGAAGAACAACAACAAAGTGGGGATTATACATTTAGTAATGGTCCAGAACATAGGTACCAAAATGACAGCTTTCATTATAACAATTACAATAGTTTTGGAGAAGCAGTCACCAGAGAAACTGAGGGCTCTTTAGGGGAGGGACACGGACTAAGGAGGTCGGAGAGAATCAGGAATCAAAACCGGCAGCACACTTATGCAGAGGTGACGGGCAATCAAAATGTGAGACAAACAGGTTGAGGGAGGTACAGGAGATAGATCCCACTATTATTTGTAATACAAATAGTTACTTATGTAGCAATGGTGATGGAAAGGAGATAGATTATGATATCACCACCACTTGCATTTTTGATACCTTTGATATGAATCATGAAGACTTTTTAGAAACAATTTATGTAGTTCATTTGAAAATGCAGATATTAATACGAATAGTAATAGTAATAACAAATGTGTAATTTACACATATAATAATTTTAATATTTATAATTATACAGATGTGGAGATTACACAAGGATTTTTTTGATTATTTACAAAGGGATTCAGTTTTGTGCCAATAAGGAAGCCTAAAATTGAAGAAATGGTATTAGATATAAAATTATTCACTAGAAAACTGAATTTAGGAGTTTTATTTCAGGATCAATATCACAATGAAATGAAAGTATTGAAAAGAAGAAGTACATACAATCCACCCCTACAGCAAGATATCCAGAATTTTGAAATGTGTGTCCTGAATATGGTGAGGAACGACTACAAGAAAAGAGATGGGCTAATTAATAATAATAATTTGACAATGGAGGAAGGTAAAATTCTTCAATTACTGAAAAGTAATGAGAAATTGAGAATTATGAAGCCAGACAAGGGGGAGGGATGGTCCTCATGGATAAATGGGATTATACCAACAGGATGATGAAAATTTTAGACATGGAAAATAGATACCGCATTATTTCTAGGAATGAAATTAATATATTATATAGGAGAATCAACCTCATATTAGAGGATAATCTGATGCAGGGACTTATTGACATGGATTTGTACAATTTCCTGAGGGAACCCAAACCAATTATACCTGAAATCTTTGGGATTCCAAAGGTACATAAACAGGTTGAAGACCCCCCCCCCCTTGAGACCAATAGTGACATCCCAGGGATCTAAGACACAAACATTAGCCATTTATGTGGATACTAAGCTAAAACATTTTCATTTACAGTATCCACATATATTAATAGACTCCTTGGACTTTTTAAACAAATTCAATACTATACCATTTCAAGATAATTATTTGTTCCTAACCATAGATGTTAAAGATTTGTTTTCGGTTATTCCCCACATGCAAGGCCTAGAATGGTTTGAAAAAATGCTTACTGAATTCAATATGCTTAATGCAGATGAGTATAGGCTTGTCCTAGAGAGTATGGAATTGGTCCTCAAATATAATTTTTTATATTTTCAAGGGGACATTTATCATCAGCTTGATGGAGATGCAATGGGTTCAGCATGTGCCCCAATTTATGCAAATACTATTATGTTGTATTGGGAACTAACATATGTCTTTGGTTCTAAGTTTCAACAACATATAATAAAATACTTCCGTTTTTTTGGACGACATCTTTATTATATGGGATGGGACCAATGAAAGTATTAATCAATTTATAGATTATTTAAATGGAAGTACTAAGTTCCTTCAATTTACTTTTGATTACAATAAAGATGAGGTGCATTATTTAGACGTTAGGATTTATAAAGACTATACTAAGAAGACATATAAATCTAGGATTCATAGAAAGGAATGTTTTTCAAACTCCTATTTACATTACCAGCGTGACCATCCAGTATATTTAAAAAAGAATGTTATAAAAGGTCAGATGATTAGAGTTTCAAGAATGACATCTGACAGAATGGAGTTTATGAAAGAGATCGAAGTTGTTTATAATATGTTTAAGGAGAGGGGATATCCTGCGAAGATGATTAAGAATATTAAAAAGGAAATTATTAAGAGTCGTGATACTAAATATGGTCCACTCCTGAAGCATGATAGTGATCAGAATATATATACCACCACAAGACATTTTGAGGACTATCAGATAGAAGCCAAAGATGCCATAATAAATATAGTTGAAACACCTCGACTAATTTTGACATATTATGCTGATATAGGATGGATGAAAAAATGTATTAGTGGAATTTGGAATATGTTTAGTAGGATGACAAATAGAACGACAATTTTCCAACAACCTCTCAGATTTGGTTACAGGAGGAATATGAATCTTAAAAACATTTTTGAGAGAAAGAGAGGTGTTATGGATGAAGGGGCACATACTAAAAAAGGTACCCACAAATGTGGTAGATGTGCACAATGTCCATTTTTAGCTGGTGAAAAAGAATTATTTATTCCTGGCATTGGCCTTAAATTGAAAAGTTATAGTTACTCCAGTTGTTACACAAAAGGAGTGGTCTATTTAGCATATTGTAAAAATTGTTGGGTCTATTATGTGGGGAAAACTGAAAGGAATTTAAGAACTCGTATCTATGAACACATTAGAGATATTAACAAAAAGAATGAAAACAACGCACTTTATAGGCACACACTAAAATGTAAAAACATGAATATTCAATTTTGGGTACTAGAAGAGGTGAAACAAAGAGAGAGGGGTGGTGACTGGGAGACGTTTTAGAATATCGAGAGATGATATGGCAGATTAGATTAGACTCATGCTCCCATTTGGGCATGAATGATCATATTTCTTTAAAACCTGCCTTGAAATTATTGGCATTGAACCCCAAGTGACTGTATTAATTTGAATTTTATTTTCACTTTTTATTTTCATATTTGAAGGTTATGTAGTTTTATGCTCAGTATTTATAATATCTAAGCAGTTTTTTATATTATTTATGTTATCATACTCCATACATATATATAATATATACAATATATATTTTTACATATGATTACGTATACTAAAATAACAATATCATTACTATTATTAGTATTATGCACATTTATAATTATTAATTACTATTTTTAACATATGTATACATACATATACATTTATAATATATATATTATATGGTTTTTATTACTATTTATATTTTATTGTTT
The DNA here is from genome assembly GCF_019279795.1 of Protopterus annectens. Taxonomy (NCBI): domain Eukaryota; kingdom Metazoa; phylum Chordata; order Ceratodontiformes; family Protopteridae; genus Protopterus; species Protopterus annectens. Next base: position 451,691,901 of record NC_056751.1, read on the forward strand.
ATTTTTATATGCAACAATATGTAATATATATATATATATATATATATATATATATATATATATATATATATTTATTCATATTTTTTAACATCCATATATATACACATTGTTTTATACTATGCCTTCCCAGTAATTAAACAAGTAATATGAACTTTCCTAAGATATACATCAAAGTACACGTTTGTTGACGAATGAATGATTATATAAGGAAATATGCTTATTAACTGCATTACTATGACAACATGTTGCTATGATGATTTGTTGCTATGACGATTGATTGCTAGCCACAACTAGTATTTAAATTGGAGCAAATTGAGTTATTGTTGATTCTGAGGAAGTCTCGGGATACGAGACGAAAGCACGCTAAATCTGTTTGCCCATTTTTGTTTTTATGTTTGGTGTATTAAAAACTTCTTTGCCTGTGACTCATGCGTCCTAATTTTTAATTTTTGGATTACCATTGGAAGACTTGTGGAGGACACCTTTATTGTGCTGGTCAGCGGAGCTATTTACAGTGGTTTAGAGTGAGTTGTGGAGTGTTTTTTTAATGTATTTACACATCCAGACACTAAACAAATATATGATTTTAGTGTAGCAGCCAATTGTAACACAAACCATGTGGTCTACTTGGCTGTCTGTCAGAAATGCTCTGCATTTTATGTGGGCAAGACTGACAGATAGCTAATATTTAGAATTAGGGAACACTTATTAAATATTAGGAATGGTGTTGCCACTAATGCGCTAGCCAAACATGTGTCCTCTGAAGGCAATGACCATAATTTTATGTTCTCAGTTATTGAGAGAATTATTCCTAATGAGAGAAGTGGTGATATAAGGAACCAAACAGAGACCTCTGAAACTAGGTGGATTATCAGATTAAGAGCTAATAAAGGAAAGCGCCTTAATGATAGAATACCCTTGAAACCAGTTCTGAAGAATAGGAGGTTGTTCAAATGAAATTAAATTATTTTAATGAAAGACAGAGAAACATATTAAGTATATATTTTAATTGTTTTTAACTAATGCATTTTATGTTGTAATGTTTATTATGTATCTATACTTGAAATGTTTTTCCAGTATGACTTTATACATACTGCAGAATGACTGGTTTTAATTTAAGTACTAATTACTTTAAGTATTAAGTGGTTTGATTTGATTGGTTTGAATACTGTTTAAATATAGTTGGGGAGGCAGTGTTTGTTTGAAGGTCTGAAGAAGTGATATGTGTATCATGAAAGTGCTTAACTGAGTGAATAAATTTACCTTGGATTTTACCTACGTTTTATTCATTCTTGGACTGTGTTTAAAATAGGACATTCTGTGCCTTGGTTACTTCACCATTTCTTTGTGGATTCATTTTCTGATATGTTGCCAGAGTTTGAGGGTCCAAGAGTTCTTGGAATTTATTAACTCAAACTGCAATAAATAATTGAAAAGTTCTGTATCATGCAATTTACTTTATACTGTTATGTTACATGTCAGTATTTTGTGTATACTCTTATCTACCTTGAGTCAATTTTCATTTAAATAACTGAAACAAACTATAGAAAACAAAAACACAGAATGGTAAATGGACTCAGACAGCCCTGAAAACTGGATATAAAGATGTTTATTAAATCAACAAAATAAGCTCTTTTGTTTTTATCCTGTTTAAAACTTCATCAGATACAGAAAAAGGCAAAAAAACAGTCATTTAAAGCTTTCCTAAAATCATGTGATAATCCAAGCTGAAAAATTAAAAAAAACATCATCTTGTATTCAGTTGTGCTAAAACCCAGCTGCAAAACTTGCATATAACTATGTTATTTCAATATATACATATATATATATATATATATATATATATATATATATATATATATATATATATATATATACGCTTATATACCCATAAATGCCATATATATAAAAAGGAAATAGCATATATAAATAGGAATATATCATGCCCTCTTCAGGACTTTTAACTTTAAAGTAACAGCAATAGTAATATGTTCATTAAGACCTAGCCAGACATAGGAGCTCAAGTCAATTTGCCAAAACAACTCCCTCTTTTCCAAGTAAATTGACCAAGGCCTCCACTGAAAATTGGGTACTTCCTTTTCCAATACAAAAAAAAATCTAAAAAAATGGTCCCCAAAGTTAATAATATGCCTGGCTAAAGCATTGTTTCCTTCTTCTTGTGTATATCATAGAGGTGTTCATGTATATGCACTCGGAACATGCGTTCCGTTTTTCCAACATAAAAACATGGGCATAGCTGACATTGCACTAAGTAGACAAGACCCTTACTCTCACAATTACATTTGTTATTAATTGTTACAACCCTACCCAGAACTGTAATGCTGGCATCTTCCAAAATATGTGAGCAGTAATTACATCTGCCACATTTTCTAAGCTCTCTCCCGACGTTTTGGGTAAAGGTAACTTCCATAATGGATTTCAAATTTGAGCCCCTTTTAAATAAAATAAGGGTTTAGGTCCTAATGTATGTCTAGTACTAGCGTCTTCAGTTAAAACAGTCCAATTCTTATTCAACAAGCCACATATAACATATAAAACCACTATCAACCCTATAGGTAGTAATAAAGGCATTGTTGCTGGAGAAAGGTTCACATCCCAATCTTATGTGAGGCACTATGCTATCAACTATCTAGGTACTAATAAATGCAATGTTGCTGGAGAAAGATTCACATCCCAATCTTATGAGAGGCACCACATGTTCATTATGATTCATAATCAATGAGGATTTGGATTGTAACAGGGGCACAAAATACTCGATTTACCTTTTATAACTGATGGATAACCCCTACTTCTAAACATATCAAACAATCTGTTACATTATTCAAAAAAGTCCTACTTTTTTGTAATCATCTGTGTAACCCATACTATTTGCCCTTTATTGACAGCTTTTTTTTTGTGAAAATGGATGAGAGCTGTCAAAGTGCAAAACAGTATTAGAATATGTTGTTTTTTTAATTTCAAACAATGAAGCATGTAATAATTTCCAAATGGTAATATAATTACTATTTACCCATAGTGCAATTGTTCTAATAATGACTGCAATTGAGTAGGTTTTTATATTGGGCATTTTAATACCACCTCTTTTTCATTTTCTAATGTGATGAGTAAATGCAAGATGGGGTTTATTGGGATACCAAAGAAAACTTATAGTTTTTTGATTACTTTTATATGATTTTTATTAGGCATAACAGCAGTGGTTTGAACTATGTAACTAAATTTAAGAATAATTGTCATAATTTATTATAATCTTTTCTTAAACGTAAAAGTTAGTTTGTTCCATTTTGCAAATACATCTCTCATTGCTATAATACATGATTCATAATTTTTAATCTGGTATATTGCCATTTTTTCCTGTGGATAAACTTAAATCAGATATGCTTTTAATATCCAACTTAATAAAAAACTACTCAAAGAGAAGTAAGATTGTTTATTATTTAATACAATTACCTTAATTTTTTTTCTCATTAAAGTATAAGCCCAACCTTAACTTAAACTCTTTAGTTATTATTATTATTGTTATTATGAGACACAGTGATAATGAACATAGGTTAATTGATTTTCTATGTCTTTTTATGGAGATTACATTGGAGACTAATGTATTTTTGTTTGCTAGATGCTACGATCTCCAGAATGATGTAGTGACTCTTGGTACTTTGACTGCCAATAGCTACACCAACAGGGTGATGGCATGTTGAGAGGACTAGGCCATCACCAACTGTGAGCATTTCAAGGACAATGTTCTCTTTTATCAATGATTTGTCAATTATGTCATTTTTGTATTGAGAGACAACATTGGTGATTTCTGTTTTTCAATCATCTTAATAATTTTATGACATTTTTGAAATTTACTATGCAGTATTCATATGATGAAATACATTTTTTGGATGTAAATATGACTAGCATGTGAGATGGGAACACTAACACAGGAATTTACAGGAAATCATGCCACAGGAACACATACCTCCATAGACAAAGTATGCATCGGGGGCGCATTTTTCAAGATGTTGTATGGATGTGGGTCTCTAGACGCCATGCAAATGAGGACAAGTTTAATGAGAAACTGCATATTTTGAAAGACAAATTTGCAGAGAGAGGTTAAGGAACTCCAATGTTGTTAGACCATTAGAAGAGGTTAAACATTTCAGGGGGGACATCACCTGACCATACATTTCTGATAGCAACGCACTTTCACCCTATACCAGAAAACAAGCTAGAAAAGGTAGGAATTTTGTAGGCATGTCTATTCATTACAGCAGTAACTATAGTGACATCACCAATGTTATTAATAAATGTTGGCCAATGTTTACTACTGCTGTCTGGATCAAGGAAGTTACTGGAGAGTACCCAGGTTCTGCTACAGAAATAAGGAATCCATTAAGAATATGTTTTGCTATCCAAGTACTATTCCTGTTGTGGATGAGACACCCTTGAGCTTAGGGATGAGACCATGCTCAATTTGTAACTTTTGTAGGTACATTATTATGGGGTTTGAATTTTTACATCCTGACACTAGACAATTGTTTCAATTTAAAGTTTCTGCTAATTGTGGAACATGTAACATAGTCTATCAAACATGCTGTCAGGCATGTGAAGCATTTTATATTTGTCAAACAAGCAGACCTTTAAGAAATCATATTAAAGACCACTTATATAATATTAGAATTTGTTCACCAAATAATGTGCTGGTTAAACAGATGATGGACAATAACAGTGATCTTGTTTTCATATTCATGGTTGTCAAAATTATTCATGAAAATTATCATAAGGGAGACATTAGGAATTTTACAGACACTGTAGAAGCAAAATAGATCTTTAAAATGCTAGCACATACAGGTAAGGGGTTAAATGGAAGGGTTCCATTAAAACCATTTTTAAAAGTAAGAGGGTTACAAAGACAAATGCGTGTGATAGAATATTTTAACATGAACTAAAGGAAGTCACACAATCATAGATTGGAATCATCACTGGATACATGATTTCACCTTTTATTGGACTGATGTTTGTGACTGGCTGAATGAATGACACATTGTTTAAATAGCAGTTAACTGTTTATTCATGTATGGGTCTGAAGAAGAAATGTGTATCATTGTGAAAGTGATTTGCATAAAGTTTTGTTTTTTTATAGTAGGTTTTATTTCACATATCTAAACTCTGGATTGTGAGCTGGTTCTACCCTTTGCCATTATTATTATTATTATTATTATTATTTGCTTTATGGAAGATCTAATATTAGAATTAACATGATATCATCAGCAAAAAGAGCTATTTTTGATTCATAGTTGCCATCTATCCTAATGACATTAATTAAGTTATCATTCTTTATTTTTTCTGCTAGTGGTTTAACTGCAAGTGCAAAAATAATGGGTGAGAGAAGACATCCTTGCTTAGTACCCTTATAAGTCTCAATTTCATTACAAGGTCACATTTTGACTTAAGCTGTATTTTCAATATATGCATTTTTAAATAGGATAATGAAATCAGCAGGTAAAATCAGATATTAATAAAACTTGAATAAGTAGCCCCATTTAATAGAATCAAACACTTTTTCTATATCTAAACTTACAAATGCAGTTTCCAAGTTATTATTGGCTATGTGCATAAGCATCAAAATCATTTTAAACGTGTCTGAGATTTTCTGTTTTCAGCAAACCTAATCTGATCTTCATATATGATTTCAGAAATAACATTTCTAAGTTTGCCTGAAAAAAACAAAATTTTTAAATCCAGTTCCCTGATCTTACTCCTGATGTCAGTTTTGCCATAATAATCACTCCCAAAGTTCAAAACCAATAGGATTGCCTCACTGCTTCCAGCGAATGGACTCTTCAGCAAAGATCAGTCAATGCATTTCTTATTAACGTTTCATCCAGTCTCCAGCTCTTCCTCTACCTCCTCCTCATGTAATCTACTTTTATTCTATAGTCAGTCTATGTCATTATGTATAAAATCTAAGAAAATGTTTTTCCCCATTACAAGCAAATCACTTTTGTTTTCTATATATTTTATTACCTAGGTGAAATGGTGCATATTTGAACCACTGGAACTCTTAAACACTGAAGCTCAGTAATCTAGACATGATGCCTGTTTAGTAGAGTATCCCCAATACATCTGAATCTTATTAATTCCATCTTGGTATCTTAATATTTTTTATGTCATGAGACTGTCAATTTCTGTTGTATTCCTTGTACTACTGTAGCATATTATTTATTGCCCTTGTTTATTTACATTATAGAAGGCATAGCAATTTCTCAATTTTGAAACCTATTCATTGTTATGCTTTTACTTTGCACATCAATGCTATCACTATTTGTAGGGCACGACTATTCATGTTCAATGCATGGCCACTGACTCCTCCTCTATGATCAGCAGTTTATCAATGTGACTAATGCTTACAAATGTGAATTAGAAAAATCACCAGGTTGTAACTGTGATATAACTGATCTTCGGTAAGTAATGAACTTAAAAAGCTCTCTTGAATACTTGTTCTCTGTTTCTGTAATCATAGCATGCCTCACTTGTTCAACTTGACTGGATTCTGCTATTTTCTATCTCCTTCCAAGCAGCCTAGTGTAATTCCTCCAGTCTGTCCATTCATCAGTTAGTCAGTATAAATTCCACGTTTGGTCTAACTTAAAAATAGGCCACACACCCATCAGTGCAAGCCATCAAAACAAGTAAATAATTAAATAAATAAGCAAGTAAGTGAGTGAATACGTACAAAAACAAACAAACAAAATGATTAACTCATGTTATGTGAGTTTGAAACACAGGTGTATTTATTTTAATTCAGTGATACATTAACACAGTAAGTGATCTGATCCTTGAAGATGTATGACTTTTGCAATGACGTCAACCACAAGACTTAATTCACAGGCCAGGTTTATATGCAAGGGAAAGTTCTAAAGCAGTCAGTAAACCAGGGCATGTCAGGGAGATGGAAGAATACCAGGGATCTATATTATTAGGAAAATGCCACAGAAAAAAAGGAACTTCAAGGTTTGTAAATAAAAAAAATATTTCTTGGGATCAAACATCAAACCCTGAAGCAGAACTGTATATAGGGCTGTGTGACTGGGGGAAGCTGTCCTGAGTGAAAGCTGATTAAGTAATGAGATCTTTAATTGCTTTTGGAGCAAGAGTTCAAAACTGGCATTGCTTTATGAAGTCACAATGCAGCAATTGTGATTATGGATGAAGTGATGAAACACTCAACATATGGTGCATCAACTATAGCAAACTACTTGTTAAATTTGTGGCAGTTTTCTAGAGTTTAGGAGCAGAATACATTTTTGGTGATAGAGTATTTAACTTAGTTTTAAGCTGGTGGATGACAGATGAGTGAACTGCCAAGATGCTTAGGTGTCAAAGCTATGGTTCTGCCCTGAAGCTCTGAGGCGACAGAATTATCTACAGTGCCACTATGACAATACCGACATGAGTAAAGCGAAAGGTAACTGCTCCTTTGAATGTAGGCATACAGTTTGAATTGCTTATGTAAAACTGCTTCTGAAATAAAATCAGAAAACGTTAAACATGCTTTAAATGTTGACAAAGTTCTACAGCTCATTATCGTCTTCTCATTTTTTTTTATTTTTTAATAAACAGATCACTTGTTAGCAAAATTACATCTGAAATGTTAATGACTTATGGAAAACATCTTTATTCCACTATATTTAAATAATAATATGAGCAGAACTATAGTTACTTTTAGCTCTATGGGATTATATAATTAAACATAATACTGCTTTAAACAAAAGGTGGAAGACAGTGCGGTTTCATGGATATTGCAAATATGTGATAGTCATGTCTGAACTCTAATATTATATCAGTAAAGAATCGAAATCACTCGTACATCTGACATGCATCTGAAGATTTAGGTTCTACACACTTGTTGTATGTCTTAAATAAGTTATCAATAGCATGGAAACAAATGGAACAGAATGAGAATGTCTGAGGACTGTATTTGTGATCCTGAGAACAGCACAAGTGTAAATGTGAATAGGGGAATTCTTACCAATTCTAAAATTGTGTTATCCCTTACACTAAGCTACAGTGATTCCAGACTTAGCTACTTATGTATTTAAGTAGTTGGTGTCTAGGAATTATATCCCCTATGGCATGGGGGTGTAGAAGAATAAATAATTTGTATGTAAAAAAGAAATAATTGTCCCGGTCCCCTTCAATGAACACACACATCACACAAAATGACATTAGATGACCTTTATTAAAATTCCATAAATGTAACTTTATTGACCAACTAGTATTTTCATTTATTAAATCACAGCATAAACATCCATATAACAGTTAAGTTATGGCAGTGTGACCCTCGCTCACCCTGACCATGTAAGCAGCATCCTTACCTCTGCTCACTTACTTTACTTCTCAAACAGCATCCAACCGCACACTTCAGTTTCCCAGCTCATTGGAATAGCCATCCAACCAAATAAGCAGCGTCCACACCTCCACTTCCTTACTTACTTATACTTGTCAAGCAGCATCCAACTGCTCACTTTCCTTTCCCAACTCAAAGAAGTGACCCTCAAACACCAGAGGGGGAACAGAAGAGGGACAAGCTGGCCCTCTTCTCTGCCCACCAATCTAAACAGGCTGTTCCCCCTCTTTCATTCCAAAACTTCCAACAAACCCTCCAAAACAGACCTAACAATAAATAAAGGTTGAACCAAAGTCATTTTGTGTATACCATACACTCTGAACCAATCTGGATCCATATCAACCTACCAGTACCCTACCATACAAATCACCAAAGCAACCAATTGTCTAATTAGCTGAACTTAAACTGATGAGCCCTTCCCCAAACCAAATTAACCACTGTACTACCCCTGACCACACAATACCCATACCTTAATATAACATCTTTAAATCACCAATCATCTCTTATCCTTCCAACTGTAACTCCAGAATTATTCCTACATCATAACCTCATAAATGTACCACCAAGACTGTAAGATGCCACAGTAACACCTGAAACAATGCAAGCCCAATTGTGCGCTGACCAGCCTAACTACAGCCCCCCTTAGTCTCCCAAACAGATATAAAAATGGGCAAAAGAGATTTTATAAATTAAATCTCCTCCTTCATGAAATCCAGCGGCCCACCAATGCACCCAAAATGAGTGGACAACCTCTCTCCCAGAAAAACAACACGACAAAATCTCTACACATCATATATACAAACTGATCACACCTCCAATTAATACATTTAAAGTCATGGCCAACATAACATTACCCCAAGACTGACATTTCAGCCGAATCCTTGATAGCTTGGCCAATAATGCAACCATTCCCCTGCACTATAACACCAGCAAATCAGGCATACCACCTACATCTACACCCCAAGCAACATACTCTCTAGCTCCCATGTATGCCTTTGTGGCCTACCACTGCAATTCTCATGCAACAACTCAGTCATGAACCATCCTGCCATGGCCACAACTTGACTGCTCATCAGTCTTATCATGCCTCCGCTCACTAGGCATGTCTTTGTGCTATTCTTCCTGTAACCTTGCTCCGCCATGATTATCTTTCCAAAACTGTATAACCCCCTTACATACCTCTCAGCTTCTTAGACCAGGAAATCTGGAAAAAGTCATAAACATAAGTGGGGCAAAGCCCACAACAGGGGCAATTTTAAATATTACTGTTGGAACTTAGAAATATAGAACAGATTTTCAGTAGCATACATTTTCTGATGGGAATTCATTAACTTCAAACTTGATTTGATGCTAATTGCCAGAAAACCAGAATTTTATGAAAAAACAAGACCCAAAAATATAAGGGCAAAATTTGGATGTTCTGGGAAAAGCTGCACAGTAAAGGTATGTTCCTTTACCTGATTCCTCCATGAGCTATTTCCTGAAAACTCACCTATGATTCCCAGCAATGAAGTACTCCGCAACATATCATACCTGAAATGTAACACTGTCGCAATACTGTGCATCTGATTAATGTGCTATCTGCTTTGAAATCCCTAAACAGCTGCATATTCTTAAACACTGCCAAAATTCACTAATCCTAATGACAATCTTGGCCCCATCCCTAATTTTGTTATGGTCCTCTACATGTAGTTAGAGATCATGCACAAAGACGCACTACCTGACTAGCAAACTCCCACTCTGCTAAAGCCAATGCTGAGCTACCCTAAACTTGGTGACATGATGTATGAAGCCATCTTGCCAGCCCTCCCATCTAAAGCTTCCCAACAAAGGACAATCCAGGTGCCGTCCGTAACTGTATGAAAACAAATTCCTACCCAAATTCCCCACCTAATATCTTCCTTCAGTGCTAAGCAATTACTTGGTGCAATAAATGCACCCATCTCCTATGCTATGTGGTGCGCTCCTCTGATAATACTCCTATAACCTGACCCATTCCTATGAAAAGCCTGGCTAATGGCAATGTATCTCTCAACTGCCTCCTGCTGCTCCAGGCACAAAAATCAAAAACATTACCTTGCATCTGTTGGACTTTCCTGCACATTCTTTTCAAGCCGAAAACCTCTCCTTATTCAGATGCTATGTCCCATCTACCTTCTCTGCATCTTCTGTTCTCACTGGGCCTACTGCTGTCGAGTCCTCCTCCATAGAGCCACTAACTGCTGCAACTCTGCACTTCCGCCATCTACAAAATAAAAGACAACTGTAAATCTGTAAGATTTCCTTCTCTACTAGAAGTAATGAGGTCCTAGATAACTCAGTGTAGTTATGTACCTTCCCTACTTAATGTAGAGCTATCAAATCCTGATAAATTCATGTATACACTACACCAATTTGTTCCCACTCTGATTTCTAGCCCAAAGCACATACAGAAATGCCCAGGACATGTCCACTATAGATTTAATAACTACCTTCTTTAAATAGCTCCACCCTTAATTCTGTAATACAAAGTCAAATTTTATAATTAATATCTACTACTCTGAGCTACCACCCCCCTGTTGTCAACATGGTGGAGGTGTAACAGCCATAACTGTGGCTATCACTGCTATCAGAGACTGCTAGTTGTCTCACCCTCTGGCCAAACTTTAGCCTGAAAGTTGGACCTGTGGCCAATGACGAGTCCCCTTGCTTCACCTCAAGTGAAGCAACAATGCCACAATTAGCATTTCAAAAGTTATCTAATCATTTATTTTATACATCCCTAACCACCACCATCATACTACTCAACTATTCAAATTCTACTGACCTCTTAGAAAAAGTTGAATGAGGCCACAAATAATGGTGAACAAAGGCTGAATAGGGACAGTCATTAAATATTGAACTTACAAACTCAGAAAGTTGCCAATCTCATAAGCTGGTAGACTAACTGGTCTTGTCTTAGCATAAATCTGAAGCACATACTACCTACACATATTACATCTAAGAACCTATCTGCCATTATTTCCTGACTTCAGTCCCCAGCAATTTGTTAATGTTTACTAAAAACTCCCATTTTAAGAGAAATGGACCAAACTATGAGCCAACCTACACCTTCTGCTAAAATCTGAAAGATTTTAATTAAACAATGCCCAGCAGTGTTACAGTTGCCAAATTACCCCCCACACACACACACACCATGTTTCCCCTCACAAAATGATGTAGATCTAGGACCCCAAGCAAATTGAAAGGTAGCCAAGCCAATGAGGAAAACATATGCTGACTGAACGCCTTGATGTTTGAAACTGAAATGTATGTCATTATCTGGTGACTACAATCCACAGATCATCCCAGTTGTCAGAAGACCACAACTTAATAGGCAAAATCTGGGCATTCTGTGAATAACTGGACAGTTGAGAAGTACGGTCCAAACTTATAAAATATTTAGTGCTTTCTGGTCCTGATTGCAGCCTGTGACCTACTGTCGTTACTACCCCAGTACACATGAGAAGCAGGCTACTTCTCATGTAACAGTTAGCAATGAGTGAGGGGCACCTGATAACCAACTCTCAGCCCACAATAATCACGACTCCTCAAAACTCTCAAAGCAAGAATCCCATGCAAAAACAACAACCCCACAATTTGCTGTAGACCTGGTTAACCCTATAATTTGACAATCATTAGACTTTGCAGATATTGGTGGAGGGGTAATAACTGCGGCTTCTGCTGCTGTCAGAGATTATAAATCTTGCAGTTATCAAATTAGAAAATGGTTAGCATAACACAAATTGTGCTGCATGCCTCCCCAAAGAATTCCAATATATGCCTTTATTTAGTGACTGTGACCCACACCTCTTCATTAACAATGGACAACAGCCCCCCCCCCAAAAAAAAAAAAAAAATGGCTGCAGAACCACAAACACAGCCCAGCAACACAAGCAATCTGGCTCAAACACTCGCATCACATGCCTCTCCACAACCGAAGCACGAAAGACCTCCTCCAACTGCCCTGTCTCCCAGATCAAGCAGCCATCCCACTGCTAATTGAAGGCTTCACATCTTGCCTTGCTCTAAAGTTATTAGCAAGCAAGCCCTCTCCCAGAAAATTTTAGCAGTGTATGAACTGAAATTGCTGACAATTATGAAAACTGAACAAAATTATCCAGTAAGATCTGGACTCTGCAAAATCTGAACAGTTAAAAGCACCTTGCACGTCCACCATTAAACATTTCAAGAATACATCCTTGCTTATATCAGTAATAATTTATAGTACTTTGATGCAAGACATAAGTAAATTACTTAAGATATCATCAAAATGCCGTATAAATCATTGAAACACACAGAAACTTATCTTTTCTAACTAAAATAATGTGCCGGTTGCAGTGAAGGAGTATTTTACATCACAATACAGTATCAACGAAACTATTCTATTAGGTAAATATTTAATTAATACTCCAATGTTTACAAAAGTGCAGATGCCCTGGTTGTAATTACAGCAAGGTACTTAGGGGGTGTGCATTAACAAGATAGTAATATTCACAAACCTTTTCAGGTATTCACAACACCTCTGTGTACACCTGTACACCACATTCACTTCCCTTCATTACCTTTTCTGCTTTCATACGTTAGCATGTAAGAAGAGTATACTAATCCTACTATACTATTTTCTATGTAATATTACTTCCCAGGTTCCTTAAAAAAAAAAGGTAATACATAGATCTAACTCCACGAGAACAGACCCCCTTTTATATTTATATCCTATTGTGAAATGTGGGGTCCAAAATTATTTTCCCTATGAAACTCTTCAAATTGTTACAGGCATCAGAAAAATATACTTGTAGTCAGGTGTTAGTAGTCCTCGAAGTACATTTAAATCTTAAATACTTCATTACAATCTGATGATTTACGAGCGCACGAGGCGTCACTAAGAAAAACATCAACTATTCCCTCCATTTTTTCTGACTCACTGCCTGTCTACCAAGAAGACTAATAATGTGTCAGAGAATTACCATGACACATATGCAAACACAAATGGGCCAACACAAATTCAAATTACATTTGGTGATAAACTCACAACTTCTGTTTTCCTTGCATATAAAAAGTGTGATAAACATTCTTCTGTGAATACTCTCACAATACCTGGCAAAATTGGATCACACATGTTTTGGGTTTTACCATTCTTCCTTACACCCTCCTATCCTAACAGTCAAAGCAACAAGATACAGGCATGACAAGTCTAGCTGCCCGTGAAGACACCCTAAATAGTAACTTACCATTTGGCTGACAACAACCAATCACAGAACACATTAAGCGAGTTGGCAATGAACAAATGTAAGTTTGTAGGATTAGAATCCCTATTCTCTGAAACTTTAGTGCTCAGTCCATACAAAGATTTCTATAGAGCAGGTGAGTTTTAAACATCGAACACCACAAAAATGGAACCTCTACTACAAGGAAGAACTATACTACCCCCACCATCGAAATGATCTGTGTAAATCAGCGATGATTAGATAATTCTATGGAAAGTGACAAAACTGAGACATTAAGCAATCATTTTAAGTAAGTTCCCAAATTCATTTAACAAATATCATTTATCCTCACCCATTGACATGTAACTGTACAACCTCAATGTACTAATATCACCTTTGGGGATACAGACAGGAAGAAAAATACTGACCATTACTCACCACTTCCCACATACTACATTGAATCTAGGCCTACCTAATCACCAAAGTATCTACTGGTCTTCTTGGAAGTAATCCTACTCTTTAGCAAGTTCATGCCAAAATGTGATTCCTTACCCAGGTATACTCTCACAAAACTTATTAAGCTCCTCCCCACACTTACCTCACTTCCTCTGAATCATCCTACTTTCCAATTTAAACCTCCCCCCAACTAGCTTCTTCCCTTACCCTTCTAAAACTCATTGTTATTTCAATCTAACCCCCCCCCCCCCACCTGAAGCTGTTCCTGGATAAATTGATTTGTTACCAAACCTCATTTATTGCAAAAAATAAAGACAAAGTACCAAAATGTATTTAGCGTACTTATTACAATAAAATACTTTCATCCAAATGACTTACAGAACTTTTTTCAGAATAAATCAATTAGTTTTAAAAACAACATCTATAGCTTTAAAAAAATGATGAGATTACACTTATGAATTCTATTGTTTTAAACTTTTCTTTACATTTAATATTGATTGAACAATTTAAACTTGGGTTTTTATCAGCCCTCAATATCATCTGCTTTTGGGTTTCTTTAGTTTCCAAATGGCATTTATAATCACCTCAACAGAAATCTAAAGGTACATGAGCCAATACAGAAAATAAAAACTCTTTTCAATTACAGCATTGTAAGGCATGTCTAAACAAGGCATTCTTAGAATCATGACTTTATATTGCATAAACATGTTCCTTGATGCTATCGCTTAACTTCTTTCTAGTCATGCCTATATAAAATGCAACACATACTGGACATTATGCGATGATTTGCCTACATGTTCAAAAAATATTAGGTCTGTCCCTAGTTATGCAACAAAAATTAAAGCACCCACATTTGAAAGTACTTTTCTTCCCTAATAGTCACAGGAAACATAAAAAACAGTACTATCACATTGAAGTATGTCTTTTATAGTTCAACTTCTTTTATAAATGAATGTAGACTTGTTACCTATAACTTGTACTAAAGTATAATTCCCTAAAAGTATCCCTCAACAGATTTTAACAAATTCACCATCAATAGTCATATCAAGGACAAAAGATGAACCTTTAAAATTAATGCTCTGCTGAGAAAAATGACTTCTTAGTCTAGATCTTAAGATAGGTGGGAATAAAACTTTTCTTTTATATTTAACATCTAATGCTGTTTGACAAATTTATCTAATTTATACCCTCTTATTAATAAACATATTATTAATAAAATCAATCTCAGCTAAAAAGTCAACTTTCTTTGTAACTATCCTAGAGGCCCTATTAAACTGGACACTACAAATATTTCTCTTCATATGACTAGGATAATTACTTTTAAAATGTAAGTAACTGTTGATGAAAGTATTCTTCGTATGAACACTGCTATAAAAACATTTACTAACTTTGTCAGGTATATATATATATATATATATATATATATATATATATATATAATATACATATAAATATATAATATATATATATATATATATAAATATACAGATATATACGTACACACACATACACACACACACACACACACACACACACCCACACACACACACACACACACACACAGACACACACACACACACACACACACACACACACACACACACACACACACACACATATATATATATATATATATATATATATATATATATATATATATATATATATATATATATATTCTGGAACCACCATACATTGAATCAGTAACCTTGGATACTATAATTTTGTGTCAGCTGAAGTTCCCTTTGAAGACACTGTATGTCTTCATAGGTACTTATTTGGGTACTGATCTTAGTGGATCTTAAAAACCTAGCCTTACTTTGCCATGGTAGTTTCTACCCATTACATTTTGCTTGTGAATAACCCAGAGATAGACTGAAAAAGGATCTGTTGGGACATTTATATTTTTCCTCTATCCATGAGGGACAAAGGTGCTAATCCCATCCATTCATCCAAATCATGTTTGAGTAGATTAAGATAAATACTTTGCTTTACGTACAGTTGGAGAAAGTTCCATAGAAGAAGTATTTTCTTTGACTCATACCTATTACTGGAACCTGATCTATTTAATTTCCTGTCAAAGACACTGAGATCCCCTGACTAGGTTTCTATGATACCATCATACCTGTGAATGTACAATAGGTCTGACAGAATAGGGTGCATTGAATTTCTATATGCAAGGCACAGGTTACCTTTCAGTAGCCTGCATGATACTGAGAATAGAAAAACGTCTTTGAGATAGGCTGCATAAACTTTATAATTTAGCCTCTTGATTTTTTTTTTTTTTTGTGAGAAAGCATTTTGATTATTCTAGCCGTAACAAATGTTTGTATAGGTACATATTAAAAGTGGCCTTATCTTCAATGATTGGCTAAAAGTGCTGAGTACAGTAGAATGACTACATTCCTAGACCTGCATACAACATATTTAGATATAAGCTATACAATGAAACAGAACTTCTTTAAAACAGTGGATATGTGTGTTTGTCAACATAGGTTCCATAATCACTAACTACATGCTCAACAATTAGGAGTGTGTTGTCAATGTGATAGTTATACGGAGAGTTATGCTTGTTAAAATATATGATTACATACTTTTTGGCATTTACTTTTAGTTCATGATTTTGACACGTGTTATTTGTTTGGGAAATGTCTTCTTGAAGGATCTTGGCATCCTATGGGGAGTTCATGATAGCTCAAACTGTAAACTTGGAAAGTCATACATGTTTACCATTGGCTTTAATCTTGAAGTAATAAATTCCAAAGAGTAGTGGCACCAGAAATGAACCCTGTGGAATGCCAATAGGGACAGGTATATTGCAGGAGGAAGAGTCACCCTCTGACTTCCTGGGTTCACTTAGTGAGATAATTTGCTATCCAAAGCATTATATAGGGAATGATATTTAGCTGGGAGATTTTATCTATGATACCGAAGACTGCGATGGTGTTAAATGCCTCTGAGAGGTTAACACATGTGGTGTGCACAGTTTTGCCCTCATTTATTGCGTCACAAACTTTTTCAGAGAAGTCAACCAGGTCATATAAGCAGGAACTGTACTTTTTGTTTTGAACAATACACTTAATAATTGTGCAAAACAAATTTACAACAAATAGAGAGCCATAATCAACACTTAAGTAGCAACTCCTCAACAATAAAATGTGCAACGATAATCACACTTTATCTAATAGGTCCATATTATGATATTTAATTCATGTATGGCTGTTAAAACAGAAAATAAAATACAGTCAATGATTATAAATAGAGGTCATGACAATTAAGAGATTCTTAACGCTAAGTTCTGGCTGTGGTTTACTTTCCTCCAAGTCCAAAAAACATTTCTGTGTTAATAATTAAGAGATTTGAACAGCAAGACTAAATGGACACCTATTGGCAAACCATATTTGTCATTTCATCTACAAAGGAAAGATAGCGGCCCCTCAGTTCATTTGAGGATTGATTGGATAGATGCAGATTGTGTGTACTATGAAATGATCATAGGCAGGACCTACATTTAATGAATCCAGACTGGGTTGGGTCAAGAGCCTGAAGGTTACCTTTAACCTTGTTTATTAATTCACATAATGAGGCTTTCCATAGCCTTACCGATGAGATTGATCAGGCTTATGGGTCTATAATTACCTGGGTCTATAGAAACCCATTCTTTGGCAAATTGGAATTATTGTTGCCATCCTCCATTCATCAAACATGAAGCCTATTTTAAGGTTGATACTGAACAGCATCTGTAGGGAGTCAGAGAATTTGTGTTTCTGGCTGACCAGTAGGAAGCGTGGTATGTTATGTGGCCCATAGACATAGAGCACTTGGCCTTAGACAATGCCTTGAGAACTTCTTGCTTGGGAGATTAGAGGGGAATTACAGACAAGGTTATTTGATCTGAGAATATCAGAGGGGATGTGTGGGGAAGCTTGAGCTACATTTGAACACCAGCGTGCCTGGCCACGTCATTTGGGTCAGAGTATTTGAGGAGATTTACTACTGGCTCTGCACAGTGCTGTGCATTGCTTACGAGATTTCAAACATAATTAAAGAAAGCCTTGCTATCATCACTCACCTGGTTGCATAGTTTTACCTTCTGTTAGGCTCTTGGTTGATTTGATCACTTTCCAGCATTCTGGTTTGGTTTAGCAAGAGTGTTTTTGCTATTTTCAGAGAGAGATTTATTTTTGAGTACTTTTTCTTTTTTTGCCTGTATATATTTGACTCCACCATAGGAGTTAATTTTTAAATTTGGCATTTGTGTTTATTTCTGACAGTATCAAATGCATCTAGTCCACTATTTACATGTAGCAAATACAATAGCAGAACCATACCAACCATGGTCCAGGGATTAGAACAAAGTTTAATAATTAAACACAATAAATAAAACACAATAGGTTAAGCGCTTCATCTGAAAATGTACTAGACTTCATCATAACAAAGTCGGTTAATGCACCATACCCTTTTAAGAAGTAAGTTAACAAGGTAGCTAATCAGAATTGAGCAGTATGAATTAATGATAAACATTTTGAAAAATAGAATTTAATTAAGTTCCCTAAAAGAAATCACAAAATCATTTAAAATGCAAATTAAAATGTCAAAATGGATCTAAAAGATGACAAAAGTAATTACATTATGCAAATATTTCACCATTAAAGTTTAGTTGCCTAATTTTCAGTAATTGGAAACTGAAATATTGTTAGTTAATCCAGAGGGTTTGTCTGCATCAAATTTGAGATGCCGCAACTCCTTATACTCAACCATAGTTTCCCAAAGACCCCATCCCCAGGACTAATGGGTACCTCTTCTGATATATATAAAAAAAAAAATTATACTGAAATCCAGTGCAGGTTAAGGAATGTCAGTTTAATGCATTTGTTTCCTTAAAATGTGTCTGATCATACATGTGTTCATAGATCCGCTTTCCTAAAATTCTTTCCATTTTCCCAAATGTAAAAACTTCTGCAGGCTAGACATAAAGCCAAATATACAACCCCCCTGCTATTACAATTAAAATGCCCAGTGGACCTACTAGTTAAGTTCCTGTCTTCTAAGAAAATTTCTTAAGTATTAACTATAAACTGACACTGGTTAGAAACACCACATTTAAATGATCTTAACCTCTCGTTACTCATAGTGGGGTTCATATCCTCAAAGTGGTTCTCCAAAATCTTTTTCAAATTCTTTCATCTTCTATGTATAACCTAGGGGCTTCAGAAATATTATTTTTTAATTCTAGAATATGGTTTAACACCACCCAATATTTCTTTACATCAGTTTCAATATGTTTGGATTGGGAGTTAAAAGTGTACATGAACATTTTGTTGAAAGGAATGTCATTTTTGGGGACCACAGACTGATAGTCCCCCTCACTACTGATAATAGGTAAAAATTTTGTATTGAGCTCATTCATAACTTCCAAAGCCAGTTGGTCAATCAACTTAATAGTGTAACCCCTCTTAATAAAACTTCATATTCAGAGGTCATTCTGGCTGCCCTGACCATCTCGCCTTTAATAATCCCCTTCTTTTGATAGAAGGGATGTTCACTAAAAAAAATGTAAGTATGAATTAGAAAAGGTCTCCTTCTGGAACACCTTAGAATGAAACCTACCATTAATATCATCCTTATACAGGGTAACATCCAGATAATTAATACTTTCAGTGGAGTATGAGTGAGTACATTTCCAAAAAGTGGTCATGCTCTTAATATAATCAAAAAACTCATGTAAACTTTCCAAAGATCCCTTCCATGTAATACAAATATTGCTCAAAAAATATGTGTAATAGTGTCATGAAGTGGCAAAGGGGGATTCAAAAATAAACTTTGTTTCCCAATAATAAAGCAGAAGGTTTGCAAAAATGAGGGCACAGGAGGCCCCCATAGCAAACCTCTTATGCTGCTTATAGTACTCACCAATGGAATATTTAAATTTTTTGTTCAATACCACTTCATCCAAAATTGCTGACATGGTGTGCACTTGCAGTAACAGAGCAGATTACTCTGAATGCATGCTTTCACTTGTTGTTGTGTCTTTCGGCTTTTCCCTGTTAGGGGTCGCCACAGCGGAACTCCGGTCTGCTAATGACTGGCAGTAGATTTTTACATGCCGACTTGCCGGGCCTGAAGCACAACCTTAAACGAAGGAACACCCATTCATGCATGTCGCCACACAGAAGACGCTCTAACTGAGAATCGAACGGGACAATGTCTTACTGTGAGGCGACAACGCTACTGCAGCACCACCACTGCAGTGAATGCATGCTTTCACTAATGTGACATTTATTTAGCAAGCTTACATACAAAATTTGACTTTTAGGTTATAGATCTGAGAATCAGTTGTCTTGTAATTATCTTTATCTTCATCTACCTTATCTTCTTCTCCTTCTCACTTGTAATTTCCAAAGGGTTTACTGTCCTCCTTCCATACCTTCCAACCTCTTAACACAAGAAATCTGTACAAAGGCAAAAATAGTGCAGGCATAAAGGCCCAAATCTAGGGGCAGATTTTAAATATTGCACTTATATACTTAGAAAGTTGATAGAATAATACGTTTGCATTTGCATGCATTTTCTGAAGGCTATAAGGACTGAAACTCAAATCTATGTCTGCCATTATTTTCTAGAAAACCACACATTTTATAAGAAGCAGACCAAAAATATGAGGTAAAATTCTGGTCATTCTGTAAAAGTCTGGACAATTGAGAGGTGACCCTCCTCATTTACTTCAATTCCATTTTGTAGCTGCATACATGGCCCTTAGAGATAAACCCTAACTGCATCCCAGATGAAAAGGGTTTCATTATCATTCTGGGCTCTGGTAGATTAAACAAGGGAAAGTGGAGCGGGGGTAGTCAGTGATATTTGTTTAATTCTGGCACTCTCCCTGAGTTTTAAGTATACAACATGTAAAATCTAATAAAGGATAGGACTCTGACTCTGCCTTCCCAGTGACAGTGAGCAATCAGTGCATTCTTGGAAACATGCACACAGTGAGGGAAGTATTGCAGGCCCCTGCAGTGACATGGGTTTACACATCAACAAGAATGGGTGGGGTTAGGTCCCATCATTAAAACCACTTCACTCACAGTAGATAGGTTGACTTTTCATTGTTAATTTAGTATATGCTTTCCACATGCGCTATGCTTGGTAACTGGGTCACTAGAGTTGCAAACACTATTTCTAGGTCTTATTTTTCTTCCTAAACTACAAACTACTTCGCATTTGATTGCATACAATGTTTTTTATCTTGTTTTGCAAGTTGCAGTTCAGTTGAAATACTGTTTCATGTCTGATGTCTTGTATGGTTCTGAAAAGAAATTCTTGAGGCCAATTCAAAGACCTGGGTTATTTATTTATTTTCATTTGCTGCACTCGAAAGGTTGGTTGGTCTCAGTAACTACTTGACTGAATGATAATCAACAGGCTACCCCTGTGTGTCCATGTGTGTGCATATGTGTGTGTGTGAGTGTGTGCATGAGAGAGAAAAACTATCTCTTAGCATGTGCTCACCCAGCTTAGCCTTCACTATTTAAATGAGAAATGTTTAATTATTCTCTTGCATAGAGGTCACAGCAGTCAGTACTGACCAAACTCAAACTGCTACAGAGAAATAACTAGGTCATTCTATTTACCCCTTTTATGGCATTTACATAGCAGCAGTAGATGGTAGTAATTGTAGAACTAACAGCTGTTGACATTTTTGCTATACTGCTATTTCAATACATCATTGAAAGAGGAATTCTTAAAACTATATAATACCCTTAAGCCTTTTCTGGTTGAAGTGAGAATACTGACAAATATAACTTGAAGGGCAGAGAGTATAACAAATAATCTTATCATTATCCAGGGAAACTGGTACCATAAGGTAACTGCCAAAATTAGTAATTAGACATAGGTGGGCACAGACTTCAAAACTGTGGGCCTTATACCACTCTGAAACTAAAGCAGTAATTGTAAATTTGACTGCCTGAGCTGTTTTGGCTTATAACATTTGAGGGAAAAACTATTAAAAGAGAAATATAGGAGAAAGATAATCATCTAGTAAACATCTGAATACCTTCTTAACTTTGACATTGCTCTCACCCGCTTTTTCAGGTCTGCACATATAATCCTGGATATCTTTTCTCATTAGAAGACTTCCTGAGTTTAGCATGCCCATCATTTAAAGTTTAGGAGTTAAGCATGTCACTCATCCCATGATGTCTGAATCTTTAAAGCAACTTCGTGACCACTAGGGCTAGAATATGAACTAAAGAACACCAGTTTAAAATATCTGTATATTGCAGTAATATATGATTTTTAGGAAGTCTTCCAAGGCAAAAATGTATCTTTTGGAAATGGATCTTTCACATACTATGCCTGGGTTTATGTCCTACTTCCCCATTATCTGATGGACCTTATTTGAAAGTTGCACAAACTTTAAAACAACTCTGACTCAACTGCAACATGTCTTTCTCTTCATCACAATTCTGCCTCTCTTTAGCTAAGGATCCAGTTTCTGTCATAGTCAAAAATGCAAATCCCAGGTGAAAGATTTACAGTATACTATGAATGGAACTTTATCAAATGTCTCAGATGTCCTTCTTCATTAATTTATTAAGCTTGCTGTATACTCCATTTCTATTCCACTCAAGTGCCTTATTTATAGAAGTTTTACCAAAGGTTATGCTTCGTCCCTGTGGAAAGAATCTTTCTGATGCTGTTGCATAAAAGAGGGTTATCAGGTGAAGCAAACCACTTCAAAACTACTGCTCTTCTGAAGTTTTGAATGCAATACAGGAACCGTTTGTACACTTCTAACTTTCCCAGTATACTAAGACACACTTCACACTCAGGACGTTCAACATGCCACAGCATGCATTACGAAAGAGTTATACAGCTAATATTATTCTGCATATCAATACTATATATGTGACTGGACAATGGTAAGGTTGTACTTTCTCTTTTCTTAATCCTAGCTGTTTTCCAAATCTGCAAATTTATTTCTGAAGTTAATAAGTTATCGGTATCTTGCATTCAGGCCTAATTGTCAGCATAGAACTTTGAGTCCAGCACATCTAGTACATACATATTTCTTTCATACATGTCTAATTTATTTTAAATGTTTATATGGAAGGAGATTTTCTTATCTCAAAGGGAACCTTATTCTACGGTAATGGAAGTGTCTAGATTATAAATGTCATTATTTTACATGTTCTAGTTAATATAATAGTGACAGGTGCATGTTCTTATTTTCAATTTCTCCAAATCTTTTGGGTTTCTAATACCATGATGGGAATGGACCCCATTCCTAAATAAAAGTAAAATTAAAGTTCATGAAATTAGTATTGTTTTAATCTTTGATGCCAGCCAAAAATGCTCTTCGCAGCACCTGCAATGTACCCAGTAATGACTCTTCCTGCAATTCGTACAGGGTTACATGTATTGGTAACATATCTAAATATGATTGTAGCTTCTTTTCATAAGACCTGTTGCTCCTACTACTATTGGAACTTTTTTCCTCCACATTGCTATTGTTTCTGCCTGCAGATCCTGATATTTTATGACTTTGTCTCTCTCTGTATGCAAGACACTATAGTCACTAGGTGTGGTGGTTTCAATGATCAATGCTACTTTTGTCTTCTTTTCATGGACCACTATGTCCAGTTTTCTAGCATCTATCTTTTGAACTGCTGGTAATGGGTGGTCCCATATGATGCAGACTTCATCATTTTCTATGATGCTTTGTGGTTCATGTTTCCAGTGTTTTTCAGCCACTTCAGTACCATAATGTTTGCATAATCCCCAGTGCAACAATCTTGCCACATTATTATGCCTTTCAGTATAAAGTCCTTGTTCTTGTCAATGTGGCTATTTATTTTTTTATTTTTATTTTATTTTACATTTGTTAACCAGGATAGTCTGACTGGACACAGGTCCATTTTCAGCGGAGGCCCGGGGAGAAAAGCTCCACATGTGGATAGTTACATAAGAGTTAAACAGTAGCAGTTTTATACAGTCACATATAGATACCAGTATAGAATTATAGGATTACATGCATACTTGGAATACATACATACTTAAACTTAACATTGCAGTTTTCTTGTTCAAACTTAGACATCTTTAGTGGTACAAGGCTGAAAAGGTAGCATGTCATTCAGTAGTACAATACATATGAGAATGAGACTAAGTCTGAAACATTGACTATTTTACAGATAGCCAGGTAGTGAAGAGAGTGGTAAGCTGGTTAGTCAGGGTTGGTATAGGGGCACAACCAGTGACTTTTTAGGAATTTTTTGAGAGATGTTTTAAATTGGTTAATAGTCTGGTTTGCTGTAAGTTCGGCAGGGAGCCTATTCCAGATTGTTCCAACAGAGTTGCAAAACAATGTGTCACCTGCTGAGTTTTTAGATTGAACAGCTTGTGCCAGTATTTTGTCAGAAGACCAGAGAGTTTTTAGGTTACTGTAAGGGGTAATTATATTTTTGGGTATGGGTGTGCTTTCGGGCTGATGGAGGACTTTGTGGGCTATTATTAATTGATTATACTGGATTTGAGAGGGAAACTCTAGCCAGCCTAGAGATCGTAGGTTAATACAGTGGTGGGTTCTATATGCTGAGCCTGTGGCAAATCTGGCTAAGGTGTTGGAGCAGCTATTGAGTTTATCGAGGTCAGATTTTCTCAGGTTTGTATAGACTGGGGAGGCATAAAGAAGGATTGAAAGTAAATGTGTTCGGGCAACAACTGCCCTAGCAGTTGGTGTTAGAAATGCCTTAATTCTATATATAGATCCTAGCTTTTTGTTGACTGTTTTAATGATTTTGTCGATGTGAGCATCAAACTCAAGGTTATTGTCAACAATTACACCTAATAGTCTTATATTACTTTCTGGGGAAATTATTGTGCCATTATTAGATGTTATGGTAAATGATGGGAGTGTAGCTTTCCAGGTGGGGATGAAGAGTAGCAGTTTTGTTTTATTTGGATTCAGTAGAAGATGCCTGTCAGTGAGCCAGTTTTCTACTACATTGAAAGTATTTTGGGTTAAGGTCTGCAGGTCAAATGTGGAGGTGGCAGAACAGATTAGGGTAAAGTCATCTGCATGGGGATGACTGTATGAAGATCATTAATGAAGATGGAAAATAGGAGAGGTCCTAGTATAGACCCTTAAGGAACTCCAAGGGTGACTGGTAGTAGGGAAAAAAGGCTATCCTTCCATAGCACAGCTTGTTGTCTGCCACTTATGTAGGACTAAAACCAGTGTATTGCTAGGCTGTCTATGGCAAGAGGTTTTAGTGTTTGAATGAGTAGCTGGTGGTTTACCATATCAAATGCCTTAGACAGGTCAAGAAAGACAGCAGAGGAGGGCGTATTATTATTACAGATTTGATTTATTGTCTGAGAGAAGGATAGAAGGGCTGTGGTGGTACTATGGTGGGGTCTAAATCCATGCTGGGAGGGAGCTAGGAGATTGTGCCAATTGAGGTAATGAAGGAGTTGCTTGTGGATACATTTTTCCATAATTTTAGCCAGAGGGGACAGAATGGCAATGGGCCAGTAATTTGATAGATCAGTGGAGTTACCCCCTTTATGGAGAGGAATTACATAGGAAATTTTCCAGATGGAGGGGATATATGCTTCAGAGATGGTTCTGTAATTAGTATTGAAATGGGATACGCTATTGCATTTGCAGCCTTTTGAAGATATTCAGCCAGGACTAGGTCTGTTGAAAGGGTGGTGGGTTTCATTTTCTTGATTAAGGATCGGATAAATGCTGTTGGTATAGGTTGAAAGTTAAAGGATGGGTGGGTATTGGATATGGAGTTAATAGGATCTAGGTTGTATTGATTGTATAGGTTCCGTAAAGAAGGTGTTGAAGGTAACAACAATATTTTCTGGAAGTTTTTGGAGGATAGACGCAGGTATAGGGGTAATATTATTACCTGGATGGAGAAGATTGTTTAAGCTGGACCAAACTTTTTGTGGTCGATTTTGATGTTTATGTTGCAGGTTACAGTAATAGTCCTTTTTTTCTAACATTACAGACTTCTTAGTATCATTTCTTAGCTGTTTATATACTAGTTGATCCTTAGGGTTTTTATTGGTTTTCCATCCTATTTGCATGTATTTTTAGTACCAGAAGATTTCTTATGATTTCATCATTAAAGCACTGTAGGCTAAACATAACTTCCCCCTTATTATTATTATGTAATTGATTAATTCCACTGCAAGGGCTTCCTCATAACTACATGCAACACATCTATAATCTCTGCATAACATAAAATATCATGCCAAATGTATGCAAAATACCCATTTTCAATCCAATCCCAAAGCAATCTAACTCCCAACAAAACTTCCCAGTATAGCCAGACTCTACCTCCCCTACTCTAGGCAAATTGATTGAAAACATTATCTATATTCAACTAACTCAGTATATCACTACCTAGAATTCCATCTCATATGACATGCATTCTAGTCAAGTTGGAGAACAATAATAGCTGTGTGGACCTTAACTGATGAAATATCGTTAATTGGGAATGGAAGCTAGTTTACTGGCACTATCTTTATCAGTCTTGCAAATTCCTTTATACTTGTTTGCACAGCATCCCCACCATCACCTACTATAAGTAAATATAAATCACAATTCCTTACCTTGGTTTCAAAACTGCCTCATCAATAACCACTTCACCATCATGATTCATATATTGATGTTAAAATCAGTCAGTCTTGAAAAAGGACTACCACATAGATTAATTCATGATCCTCTACTATTCTCCATCATTATAACTGAATTTTCTGTTTGACATACCTCATCTTTCCCTCATACTCTCTAGAGATGATATGGTACTACTTTGCTCAAACTACTATTCTCAGACTCCAGAAAGTCCTGCAAGCAGATTTCCTGGCCCTAATCTACTTGATCTCTAACAAACACCTCCCTCCCATCTGTAATAAAATCAAAATTATGATTTCTGGCAGCAAAGAGAAACTGAATTAATCCCCCACCTCCTTAAAGATATATATGACCATAGCAATACCCCTTATAGAAAACATTGCTTCTTTTAAACAGATTGAAATTTGGCTTGAAACCTCCCTTAGTTTTTCCTTTCAAATTGACTATCCAAGGAAAATGTAAACTTTCTCCTATTATGAACTAAATACATCCCTCCCTTTCTTACACTTTCTTAGTAAAACCTCCAGAATAGCCAACCACAAAGGAATTCTACCTTTCCAGAATGAATACAGTACCCCCATCATAACATTGGCGCAAACACAAATTTCACACATATTCAAACAATAACCAATGAAATCAGCAGGTATGTTACCTCATCCCATAAAAATGAAGACCACTGTAAAACAGTGAATAAAGCAAAATATCTTGATGTTCAGCAAAGGGATGACATTCTTCTAGGAATCCAACTATTCAAACTCTTAGTCAACCAGATGATCACTCCCATACCAAGTCAATTAATTAGATGACTTTCCTTTTAAATCTTCAAACACAGTGACTACTCTGCCCCCACACTGGTACCCCAAAACTAAACAACATTCTACTGATGCTCTATATCAGGTCCTAAACACTGTAAAAGTATTCCTTCTCAGATAGGACTCAACTAAAGACCCACATCACTCTGTTTTTCTACTAGTAACACTCTTATTGTACCTAATATGGCATGTTCTATTGCACTATACTCTCTCTCATGATTTTTATTGAAAATAACTTCCTTCCGTTACTCTTAAACTCTAACATCCTTCACTCTATTCAGCTATCCTGTCATTACCATATGAACAACACCCAGCACTAATCATCACACAGGCACCTCACTTTCTAAATGAGATTGCTCTAAATTTTTTGTAAGTAATATTTAGGTTGGGGTGGTGTAATTGTTAAGGAGTAAGCCTCACAGACACAAGATACAGGGTTGGATTCTCACCTTTGGATGGGAAATTGTCTATGCTTAATATGACCAACAGGGGCAGTAAACCTAGCACTTACCTATGAATTTATGAACATATATATATTCCAACTGCATATTTGCTTTACATTTTTGCTACCTAATAAATGTGTTTGGCTGATGTGAGTTTTTCATTATAGTCGTACTATCTCTCCCTAAATTTAATGCTGAGTTTCTCTGTATTCCATTGGCTGAGACTGAAATTGATAATTTTTGATAAGTGCTGTCTTGGACAGAAAATTTTAAATAATAAAATGAATAAAGTAATACAACAGAGGTTCAGAAGCTTCAATCTAGCTAAATAATCTAACTTCTAAAAAGCTGAAATTCTCTTTGAGAAATGTTTTCTGGATGCCTCCCAAAGTATTCATTTTAATTTTGGTTTAAAAACAAAACATGGTATTAAATTAAAGTACTGGAAAAAGAGGATTCTAAAAAGGCCAGCATAACTAAAAGATCTGTTGAGATTGTGGTTTTGTAATTAAGCCCACTTGTCTTACTTACATGTTATAACTATAGTAGCATTCCTCCTGATCAAGGCTTGGATCGCTGTATCATAAATGACACTGACATCTTTAGCAAATATTTATAAATACAAACTCAAATGAATACTACCATAAACTATTGAGTTTATAGCAGATAATGCTTTGCCATAAGAAACACTACTCGCCCCCTTACCTTTTATGCATATATGGCAACTACATGTGCTCACAATGTCAAAGGATTACTAAAGTTAAGTACAAAGACTACACTGCAATAGTAAGCAAGAATAATTATTTTGTAATAAAACAAGACAAATCTCAAAAATTCCTATCTGGCCTTAAACACTGGTTCAGAGAGTCATATGTCTTTCACAGTGCCAGTAAGATTAAATCAACTCTTTTCCTATGAAAACTATTTATTTGTAAACCATTTTTTTCAGATCTGCTCATTTCCAGCTGGAGTGTAACTCAAAGGCTGTAAACTTATGTTTTAGAAGAATTGCATACCTAGCTGTCATTCATAGTAATGTTCTACAGTGTTAAATCACATTGGCTCCGAAGCATAAAGGTGCAACATACTAACGGACACTAAGACACGTCATCAGATCAGTTCAGTTTTCTAATTTCAGTTATTCCAAAGTCCTAATCACAGGCCTTTCCTCAAATAATACTTCTACAGCAGAAAATGTACATAAAGAGTGCTGGTTTGCATTTTGTTCCTATTAAAAAATGTCATCACAATCTTCCCTATTGCCTGAAGCAGGCATTTTTTTTTAAACAAATAATTTCTTCTTACTTTACCTTTCCAATCTCTACCTTCACTTATAATAAAATAAAATAAAAAATCAGTCTCCTGTACTGGCATTCCTCATTTCATACACTGGTATTCATCAAATAAAGTTCACACTGTATATAATAAAGCAATCTAGAAATCCCAATCAATATGGTAGTGCACTGTTCTCTAAATATGTTGATGGCATAAGAAACAATCTTCAAAATACACTGTATGCAGCGACACTCACAGTTTAAAAAAATCTTCTAATGCAGTGCATCTCCATTCGCAAGATTATCTCAGTATCCTGTCAGTACCTACATTTATGCTATGTTTAATTGTCATCCACAAATCTCATCCATTTTTTCACATCTGTTTCTACTTGTCCAAACTGCTAGCATGTCTTACTCCTAGGGCTTCTAATAAGTGTACTTATATGAAAATATTTCACAATACACTTTCTTTTAAGTAGTCATTATTATTACTATGCACAGTAACTGAAGTTTTTTTTTTTTTTTTTTTTTGCTATATACAATGGCTTGCTGGTCTTCATTAGTAACACAATGAGCTGTGGTTTCTTGTGCTTCAACTTGTTTGAAAAAAGACATCATGCACACCCACTTATATTGTGTTATAATGTTAAAGCAGTTCTGTTTTTCTGAAATTTCATACTGCAGCATTACATTAAGAAGTGTTAGTCAAGTGCTGCTTAGTGTTTGACTACTTAGAGGCTGGTGGGTTTGGCCAGGGTATGTGAATGGACATGGTTCATTTACTTACACTGACTGTATCTGTGCAGTTTTGTTTTTTGCTGATATCATCATTCATTGTGGTAAGTTAATTTCTACTTGTACCCATAGCTGTGTGATTTCAGAGATACCAATATATAAGAAACAGGGGTGTGAGCGGCATACCCCCTGTGGGGAGGGAGGTAGATTTGCCCCCTTCAAAAACATTGTTATAAATGCTTTGGAAGGTGGTTCAGGCATTTCATTGGGTTCAGTTAAACCCTGTAGTTTTGAACTTTTGTGGTTCAATTCATTGCAATTAGATGTAGGCTGCCTTGAGCTAATGATATCTGTCATATATAGAGATATATTGTTACTTGTCTGAAAACCATACATTCTTACATTACACAATATATACTTCCTGTCTCTTCGTGTTCAAACACTAAAGTTATTTAAGTTAACATTCTAATACACTGTCTACCCTGGCATCAAAAGTATACAAATTACTTTATGTCAAGTAATGCCTATCATTTTAAGTATCTAAAAATCGTTTAACTTCACAAACATTCTTTTTGTACCAGAGGAATTTATTTGCAGAAGTTGTCCAAAGATGACTACTGAAAATAGGTGAAAATTAAATATGCCAGTATATAACAACACTTTAAATGCATAAATAAATATAAACACACTTTTCATTTGTTTAAAAAATATATTTTATTTGGAAATATGTAGTTCTTGAGAACTGAAGAATCTGCTTGTTTATTTCTCCATCTGTTACTACTGTATGCTATTTATTTTTATACAGTTTATGCTGTTAAGTCTTTTTAGGAAGACAACTTTGTGTGTCATAGGTTCATAGGTTTATAGGTAGGTACTAGGCTATCTGCCCGAAGGCATTTATAAGCCTAGCCAGAATGTGTTGGCTTTCGCCGCCCCCTTAGATTAGTTCCCTGTGCCTCTGTCCAGCAGAGCCATTGAAGTGATCCCTGGGGTAAACTTTCTGTTTACCATCCACTCGTCAAGGTTTCTCTTGAAGAGTGTTAGCGAAGAGCTCTGCCTAATGTAGATTGGAATCTTGTTCCAGAGCATGGGAAGTCTCTGGGACAAGAATCTATCCCTCCAGCACGTCCTATTTATTGTTGTGGTGAGGTTTAGATCCCTGGAGCGCGTGGCTCGAGGGGATATGATTTTCTTCAGGTGGAGCATGTCCATCAATTCTGGGTTGGACATGGCCTCATATGTCAGGCAGTGATCACCTCTGAGTAGGCGGTATGCAACCAAGTACAGCTGGAGTTTCTTCAGTCAAGTTGCATAGGGCATCTGCTTGAGGCCAGTGATCCTCTTGGTGTGAAACTTCTGTGGTCTTTCTAGTTGTTGCAGGTGTCTTGTAAGGTACATCCCAAATGGGGCATTGTAATCTATGATGGGTCTGATGAGTGATGTGTAGAGGGGCCCAATGACCTTTTTCTATCTGGATGCAAACCCTTTTGTGATTAGGTGGGCCACATAGAAGGATTTTCTAACCACTTTGGCAATGTGATTATCAAAGGAGAGGTTACTATCTACTTGGGTCCCCAGATCCCTTATTACATCTTCCATATTTAGGGGGCTACCACCTATGTGGTAGTTTATGGGTACTTTGTTTTTTCCAAAGGGGATGACTATGCACTTTTTGGCATTTAGCTTGAGGTCATGGTTTTGACACCAGGTATCTGTCTCAGTGAGACCCTTTTGGAGGATGTCTGTTTCAGCTGGAGAGTCAATTATAGCCCTTAGTTTGCAGTCGTCTGCGAACTTGGTCAGCTTTAGTCCTATTGTGCTTGCTTGTACCTCTGAGAAGTATATGCCGAAAAGGATGGGTCCTAGGACTGAGACCTGGGGAAAGCCACTTGTAACCGTTTTAGAGTCAGACCTAGCTCCTGCACCTCTTACCATATGGGTTCTGTCCATGAGCCAGTTGGCAACCCATCTTGTGATGTAAGGGTTTATGTTCAGGCTGGTGAGCTTGTCTATAATACCTGAGTGGGGAATGGTGTTGAAGGCCTTTGCGAGGTCTAGGTAGGCTGTGTGGACCACCTTTCCCTCATCTATAGCCTTGGTAACTGTCTCAAAGAAGTCCACCAGGTTTAGGAGGCATGATCCGCCCCTAACAAAGCCGAACTGGATAGGGTCCAGTGTTTGGAGGTTTCCAATGTCTTTGTTAATGAGATCCATGATGATGCATTTCATAGCTTTGCAGACCAAGATAGTCAAGCTTATAGGGCGATAGTTCCTGGGATCCGTTGTGGCCCCACCTTTGTGGAGTGGAATAACCGTTGCTGTGTGCATCTCTGTGGGGCAAGTAGCCTGTGGAGAGGCTGAGTTTAAACAGTGTGTTTAGATGAGGGGTTAGTTCATCTTTGAGCTCATGTAGGATGAAGCCTGGGACACCGTCCGGTCCCATTGATGCTGTGTTTTTGGCACTGGTCATTGTTCTCAAAGTATTCTGTGCCCCATATTCAAACAGATGTCTGCACTCTATATTGCTTTTCCTAATTACAATTATTTATTTAATGTATACATCATTACAAGTTGTCTGCAAGTTTATTTTATAATACATCTCCAGTAGTTTTCAGATGAGTGAAGATACATTTGGTAAAATATAAGCAGCAGTTAATAAAGTTTGATCCATGTATTTTCAAATGGAAATGAGGTGGTTTCAAATTTTATTTTGATGTCATATATTAATTAACATCTACAATTTCCTAGATCATATATTGTACAAAAAAATATATAAAGTTTTTGTTTGGGATATGCTAAATGCCCTTAGTAAGAATTTCTTTGATATTGGACCTTTATTATTAACTTAAGAACATACTGGATTCTATACAAGGGTACATTGTGGGATATGTTACAATTCATACTTCAGATGGTTTCATAATAGATAAATAACTAAATAATCGCTACTCAGCCACTATGATTTACCCATGAGGGTGAAGCTTTGAGTAGTAAACCATGCCTCATCCATGGCTGAGAACTAATTTATTGTACTTTAGAACAGAGTTATTTAAGACAAGATATCTCACCTTTTCAAAATAACTCAGCCCTTAAATTGATCTATTTTGTTGTTGTTTCTGTGCATTTTAATAATGAGGCAGAGACTTTTTATTCATGTACAGAGAATATACCCATGACTGCATATGTTGATGCATTCACATTAGAAAGACTAAGTTAATAAACCAGAAAAAATACTGAACTCTGGTCAACAAGTATGTGTAGCACTGTGTCTATAGAAAAAGAAACTCTACTCTATACTCCTTCCAAAAATCAATACCAAAAGAAAAGTACATCAGTTAGTCGACCAGCAGTGGAGAAAAAAATGTTAGCTGTATGTATGTATGGGTCTACTTCAGAAGACTGAAAAAACAAAAGACTGAATCCCAAAAGAGTAAAAATTCAAAAGACTAAATGATGGAATTTGCCTCTTCTTCACTGTTGTGTGATCTTGGAGTTGGTATATATAGTTAGCAGGGGATGTTGGGGGTACAGTTCCCCACATGAGGGGTGCAGCGGGGCTTGCTCCTTGCATTAATATATATATATATATATATATATATATATATATATATATATATATATATATATATATATATATATATATATATATATATATATATATATTTCACATAACAAAATTGCATAAAAACAATACAAAATGTGAAATAAACTGTAATGGGAGCTCTGTACAAAACTGCTCTGCTCTCCATGAATATTTTTATTTTACTAGTGTTTTCTCAAAGCAGGAAGAGAAGAATATTGAATGAGAGCTTACATCTGCAATGAACATGCATTTTTCTATGCTTGGATGGTTTTCTGTTTAATATTGATGCTTATGCCTTAGTAAATGAGGTTTGGAACAGGCCATTTTGTCCTGGGACATCTTCAAGTGGGGTTAGACACATAGATTAGCAGGAATTAAGAGAATAAGGGGAGGATTGGGTTAAATGGGATGGAGGGATGTTTAGGAGGAAATGATGTAAAGGTAGGGAGGGGCTTAGAGGGTTTTGTCAAGTGTAACTAATGTAGGAATCACATTTTTGGTGTGAATTTGCTACTACCAGTATTACGCCCATGATGACCAGTAGGTACTTCTGCTTCAGGCAGGCCTTGGGTTATTCTGGAGGGTATGGTGGTTCTTATTAGTACATTAAGGCAGACCTCTCAGCTGGCCAGAATTATGCAGTGTAAGTTTTGCCTCAATTTTTTTTTATTTTTTTTTGTTTATAGAGAGAAAGGATTCATTTTTGGGATTTTGTGGCATGTTAGTGAGAAATGGGTTCACTATATGATGATGGGAACTTGAATTCTATACTTTTTTTTTTCCAGCAGAGGTCTTCTTTGGAATGGGTCAGATATTGTTGCAGGCATCAAGGGTAGGGGATTAGTGGGTTGCATTGCATAAGTTAGGCTTAAAAGCAGATGGGGGTTTTGATTGGAGGATTTAGCGTTGAGTTACTGCAGTTGCAGGTCAGACTGGGTTGGGTTGATCTCACTATATTCTGAGCAGTAATAGCTTGGCACAGAACTTGTGTGACCTGGAGGCATCAGGCATTCTCTAATTTGTTGGTATATTGTGCTGGTGGCATCAGGCATTCTCAAATTTATTGGTATTGTGTGTTGGTTAGCTTGGCCTAGCTTAG
Organism: Protopterus annectens; assembly: GCF_019279795.1. Lineage (NCBI taxonomy): Eukaryota > Metazoa > Chordata > Ceratodontiformes > Protopteridae > Protopterus > Protopterus annectens. Next base: position 451,726,590 of record NC_056751.1, read on the forward strand.
TCTATTGTCGGTGGTGTTTTTGGGGTCGTACTGCTACTGGCTATCATGGTGGTTTAAATGTTTTATTGTTTATAACGGGTAGTTGGTGTGATGGCAGCATTTTATTATATGGACTTTAAAGAGATTTAAGAAGAGTATTACATTCACTGGACAGCAAAAAAAAAAAAAAAATTGTCATTGGATGATAAAATGCGGTTGCAATGTGGGATGGTGGTATGCAAGTGCCTCGGCATGGCTTCAGTAGCAGTGGACTTAGTAGTGGATTCAGTGGCTGGTAATTCTCTTGGTATCATTGCAAGGTTTACATTGGTCAGGTGGTATGGTTTAAGTAGTGCATGGGCAGTAGTTATGATAGGTGATGGGGTTATGCTTTGCTACCTTAGCACAGGAGAAAGGCCTGTGGTTGTTTTCAGCTGTTTGGTACTTGGCTGTTAGTTATATACAGGGTCAGGAGATAATGACTTTGATCCAGATTGGTTAGGGAGGATTGGTTAGGGAGGATTTTGAAAACCAAATTATGTTTGACCAAGTGCCTTACTGGTAATTTCTGGAAGTTGGTTGGAGAAAGGGGCAACAGCCTGGTCTGACTGGTGGGCAGAGAAGAGGGGCAGGCTTGCCCTCTTCTGCTCCTCCCCTGGTGCTTGATGTGCAATTCAATAAGTTGGGAAGGAAAGTGAGCGGTTACTCTGTTGGATAAGTTAATAAGCAAGCAGAGCTGATTATTTGGATGTTGGTGTAATTCAATAAATTGAAGGTGAGCGAAAACGCTGCCTTGTTAGTGCAAACATAAGTGAGCAAGTGGGGGACGCTGCTTATCAAGGGTGAGTGTTTACGCTGCCCTTATGGTTATTTTATGTTTTCTTTCATGGATGTTATTATCACCTGTGTCATGTTTTTGGTTGTAATTTATAATTATTGGTTAACAATCATGTTTATGGAAGTTTAATAAAGGTTGTCAGATGTCATTTGGTGTTGTGTGTTTATTGAAGTGGACCAGGACAAATGAGGTTTGGGACAGACCATTTTGTCCTGGGACATCTTCAAGTGTGGCTAGACACATAGATTTGCAGGAATTAGGAGAATAAGGGGAGGATATGGTTAAATGGGATGGTGGGATGTTTAGGAGGAAATGAGGTAAGGGTAGGGAGAGGCTTAGAGGGTTTTGTCAAGTGCAACTGATGTAGGAATCACATTTTTGGTGTGAACTTGCTACCCACGCTCCTGACCCATTTGTATTAGTGGGTTGGTAGTTATGTCAGTTTGGGAAGGCGGAGAAGAGGAGCAGGCTTGCCCTCTTCTGTTCCCCCTTTGGTGCTGGATGTGCAATTCAATAAGTTGGGAAGGAAAGTGAGTGCTTGCTCTGCTGGATAAGTTAATAGGCAAGCAGAGCTGCTTATTTGGATGTTGGTGTAATTCAATAAATTGAAGGTGAGCAGTAACACTGCCTTGTTAGCGCAAAGATAAGTGAGCAAGTGGGGGATGCTGCTTATCAAGGGTGAGTGTTTACGCTGCCCTTATGGTTATTTTATGTTTTCTTTCATGGATGTTATTATCACCTGTGTCATGTTTTTGATTGTAATTTATAATTATTGGTTAACAATCATGTTTATGAAAGTTTAATAAAGGTTGTCAAATATCATTCGGTATTGTGTGTTTATTGAAGTGGACCAGAACAAATGGATGCATACAACAACAGCACAAAGTAATGCTGACAGAGAATCTACAAAATGTTATTATATATTACTCTCTGTTTTCCTTGCTTTACGAGGACAGGGAAGCTGATTTATTTTTCTATATCTAGTTGCATTCCTGACCAATAGTGATATTTACAACTTCATATGTGAACAAGCACAGTATAAAAACACAGTGGTTCTGACAGAAAAAAACTAATAATAAACTGTTGCTGTTGCATGGAAATATAATTAAAAGAGTAAACTCACTGTTTGTGAAATCACACTGAGTAACATATATTCAGTGACTGCAACTATAGAAAGGTTTCATTCAGTAATACATAAAATAACTAAAAGAATCACTGTACAACAATGTACAAAATAATTTTTGGTCACTATTTGCACATTATTTAGAAGTTTTCAGTCTTCTTCAGTAATAGTAGATAAAATATCTCCAGAAAAGTTGACATCTGTGCAGCAGCTGACTTAAGCAAAAAGTACAGACTTACTTTCTCTGTTATTCTTTCAGTTTTGCAGATGCATTTCCTTGTCTCTGTTCTGGCAATCTAAAAAACAGAAATATATAACAAAATGTATTCATACTAACAAACACAGACTTTGCATAAAAAGTAAAATCAACAAAACTGCATCTCCTTTCCAGTACTTGTATTATTATCATCTATATCTGTATTCATATTTGTTTATATTATATATATATATATATATATATATATATATATATATATATATATATATATATATATATATATATATATATACACACACACACACACACACACACACACACACACACACACATATATATATATATATATATATATATATATATATATATATATATATACAACTTACATTTCTTTTGCGGAAAAGACATTTCATGAAATGGTGGAAAAAGCAGCCCACCTGTTTGTACCATCAGCTGATATAACATCTCTGCCTTTTCTTGGCCGAGATTGCAGAACACTAAGAAATTGTCCTTTTCACAATGGGAATGTGATCTCATAGCTGGTTTATATACATTTAGCAGGAGATACATTTTTTTTTTTTTTTTTAGTTTTTTTATGTTTTTGGTATCACATCAAGTCATTTAAGGTTGATCATTTATGGTTTGGTGTTTTGACATTTCACTGAAATGTCACACGCCTACACATGTGTACACACACTTATATATATATATATATATATCTTTATTAGAAAATGAATCCTAGTACCAAGGAAATGCAGTTTTCTAGCCTTAAGGTTTCTTGGTGTTACACACACACACACACACACACACATACATATATATATATATATATATATATATATATATATATATATATGGTTTCACTTCATATACTCGAAATACTGAAATCTCGAATTTCAGCATTTCGAGTGCATGAAGCTGAAGCTTCAGAATAGCAAAAGTGCATAAGCACGAATGCGAATATGTCAAATCCGCGCCTGTGCAGTGAAGCTACGTTATGGGAAGTGTTTGTTTGGGATGTTTGTGTTCAGACTTTCAGGTGAGTGAGTGTATGTGAGCATTTTTGTAACTTATGTGTGTGTGTGTGTGTGTGTGTGTGTGTGTGTATATATATATATATATATATATATATATATATATATATATATATATAAATATATATATATATATATATATATATATATATATATATGTCAAGAAAATATATATGTGAAGAAAAGTGAATTTATTTTATTTTTTATGATGAGTTTTGTTTCACTATTAGGCATTTTCATTGATATGGCGGGTAGAGTAACTTTTTGCATGAAGTGAATATCGACAGATTGGGAAGTTAGCTTTTCCAGCTATAATTGAATACCTACATACATATATGTCCCTATATGCACATAATTACCAAAGTAAAAGTTGATATTATCTTAACATTCAAGACTACCGTGGGCACCATAATTCTGGAATGAACAGTGTTCCTGATAATGTGTGTGAAAACCAGATTTCCTGCATAATATCAGAAAGTGTCATCTATTCTTTCCACTTTTTTTTACTTTATCTAGTTTATATTTTTTATACTAATACATTAAACAATGCCAGTGTTGGATTTCCAAAATTACAATGCTGATTATGATCTAGTTGTCTCTTTCTCCAGGCAGATAATCATAAGGTGAATACCAGAAATACAGTTTCCACTTAGCATTTCTATTAGAGACTGGGAATCACTGGAAGTGCTTGCTTTCAGGATTGGTGTGCCAGTTGAAGGGATGCCATTCACAAAACACATGCCCTCAGCAGAAGTATAATGCATGCCAATCCTCCAGACTGCATCAATCATGCAAAATGGGGAATTCTAGGGGTTTAAGAAAGAAAGTTTCTGGTCATCAGAAAATGAGGCAGTTCTGTCTCCATTCAGTCTTTGCTCTCATTGGAGAGTGAGCCAGCGGCCTCCTTACCCTAAGAAGAAATGAACCATTAGTGAATGAGAAACTCCATGACAATAAATGTAAAAGAAAAAAAACATAATTGGAAAATGAATGTGTTTAAACTATATAGAGAGACATGCTCATATTTATAAATACAGTATTACAAAGCATGAGTATATTATGGATTACCTTGATTTCATATTATTCTGACCATATGTGAAACTGATATATATGCATATACTTATGTATGTATGTATGTATTTATTTGTTTAAGATAACCTGATAGATGGACTGGTCATTTTTCACTTTTCAGACATCAGCCACTGGCACCCAAAAAATAGCATAAATAATGAGGTAACAGAGTTTTTACATAGTAGATTAAACATCAGCACCTAAGAATTATGCATGTAGTTACATCAGAGCACGGGAAAAAAAAAACATTCCAAAAAAAATTAAAGCTTTCAAAAAATATATATATAGCAATTAAATGAAGATAAGAGTTAAGAAACTATGCAGCAGAGTTTCTATGACTTATTTACTTCAAAGTTTACATGCATGAGTGAGTACCTTATCAAAAAGCAAATTCTCAAGAGATCGTTAAAAAATTACTCTAAAAGATTACTTAGGACAATGAAAAACATTACTTTTCACAGGGAAAAAAGCCCTCCTGCACCTCCACACCCCCGGATAATTATATATACTAGCTCAGAGAGTGCACTACAGGGAACAATGAACAAAACCCAAAATCCCTGATGTACTGTGCTTTCAGACACAGAGCTGCTGTCAAGCAAAAAAACATAAAGAAAGAATATTCTGTCTTAGCTATTACCATGTATGGCTAAGTACATGTCTGAAACACATTAAAAGTATGCAGAAGTGTTTCTCAGGTACAAGTAGTCTTCAGAGAAAAGTCATAGTATTTTATAAAAAATTTCTCTCCACAATGTCAAAATTAGAAGGTTGCCAAGATTTGAATGTTGCTTTTTACTAATTTGATAAACAACATCAACATTCATCCCATATTCATGAAATAGCCATGAATTTCTAGTACATTACACTTTTTCAACCACACGGTGATGCTCAGATTTAACATTCAATTTAAAATACTATACTAATTATGTTCTTTAGCCAGTCAATGTTGCTTGGATGTAATCTTTAATTTTGAAATGCCACAATAATAATTGTATGTAAAAGTAATGCTAAACTCTAGAAATAGTTCAGTGGATTATTACACTTAAAACTATAATTAGGATTCTAAGTGGTTGATGTTGTTAAGCTGTACTTAGAAAGTAATAATATCCATTTCAGTCTCTCTTTTTTGTCTCTCATACAAGACAGACAGATAGATGGATTGCTAGATAGATGTGTATTGTATGTACACATGCACATGCATGTTTATACACATACAAACACACACAAAAACAATGCAAAAGCAGTCTAGTAAGTGGCTTGACACTTGTTCAGAAAGGTGGAGGACATACCCCCAATCCATATTAGTGAAAGGACTGAACAAAGAGAAAAAAAAGAGAGTCATTGAGGAGATGGCTGTCTGAGAGGAAATATATAGGAAGTATTAAGACCAAGAGGATTGGAGAGATTTAAAAGAATTAATGCATCTGTTGAAAGGACTACTGGGATGTTTTTCTATTATTATTTGGAACCTTGTGGATGTTCAACTGAAGGTGTAGGACTTTGATTTGTTTTTCTGCTGAAGCAGGTAAGCCTTCTTTTCTATCTTTATACCTCAGTGTCAATAAAACTGCATTTACTTTATGGAATAATGTATCCAGTGTGTTTATATACTATACTAGCAGTGTACCTATGGGCACACGTTAGTATTTTTACATATATATATATATATATATATATATATATATATATATATATATATATATATATATATATAATATTGAGTTAATCCCCCCAGTGGTAAAGATGCTTCTCTTTGTGAGCTACCTCTCACCCTTTCAGAGAAAGACAGAGAGAGAGTTTTGAAAATAAAATGTATTTAATAAAATTAGTTATTAAGTAAATTAAACAACTCATGGACTGTTATTTTTTGTCAATTGTTCACTTTTCGATTTAAATTTTAGTGGTGATTACCCATATACTTCTTATTTGGTCCTCATCAAGTGAGTTGTTTTGGTCTAACTTGTTAGTATGGCTAAGGAGCATTTGTTGAGCTAATGAAACCATGTCTGGAGTGAGCTTTCTTGCTTTGAGAGGTATTAGCTGCTAGCTACACATGTGTAGTGTGATGCCAAACTGTTACAAGGGGTAAGTTGATTTGTTTGGGAAAGCTGTTGGAAGTTTTCATTTGAAAGAGGGGTAACAGCCTGGTCAGGCTGGTGGGCAGAGAAGAGGGGCAAGCTTGTCCCTCTCCTATTCCTGCTCTGGTGTTGGAGGTTCATTTCAATGAGTTAGGAAATGCAAGTGATAAGTTGGACACTGCTTGATAAGTAAAAGTAAACGAGCAGGTAAGGATGCCGCTTACTTGATCATGGTTAGTTAGGTCACGCTGCCCTAAGTTAACAGTTATATCGATGTTTATGCTGTGATTAATAAATGAAAATATTAGTTGGTCAATAAAGATATGTTTATGGAATTTTAATAAAGGTTGTCAAATGTCATTTGGTGTAAAGTGTGTTTATTGAAGGGGACTGGGACAAATGACTGGGGCAAATGAGGTTTGATGTCCAGAGACATCTTCAGATGGGGGGTTAGATAGGAGTAGTAAGGGGTTTTATGAGGGTAAGGGAGAAGCTATTTGGGGTGGGTTAAATAGAAAATTAGGATAATTGGGAGGAAATGAGGTAAGGGTAGGGAGGGGCTTAATAAGTTCTGTGAGAGTGTGACTGGGTAAGGAATCATATTTTGGCATAAACTTGTTACCCGCCCTCCCTCCCTGTTTGGAGTATTGGAAATGATGTGGTTGTGGTTAATTTCTAGAGATGTGAAAATCACCTTTTTATTTTGCACTTCACTTTAAAAGAAAAACACGGCAACCAAGATGAGCATAAGCATTGAAAAATGTATGTTTTTTTTTCCTTTCTGGTGACCAATAAACAGTGCAAAAGAGCTGAAAACCATTGCCCATTAACTCATTATGCCCATGTGGTGTGGAATGCCACACCTCTAGCAGCCTAATTCATTTTGTATTTCATAGCATTTTCTGAAAAAATAAACTTAAAAAGCATAAGCTAAACAAATGTATTTTGTGAGCAATAAACACGTTTAAAGACAGTACAAACAGCAATGCTATCAGTAAGAGGTTTTCTTTACAGTAATAATAGAGCATTCATAGTTTTTTCCATTAATGTTATAGTATATTATAATGCTCACAAACCCAAATTATATGTTTGCTGCACTTTCAAAAACAAATGATCATATCTTGGAAACTGTGCAACCTAGACATGTATTGTTAGAACATTTTTGTTAACTAGACATAGGGCAAGATTCAATAAAGCTTACACTAAGTGTATATTATATGTATTCAAGAACATTCTTATCACATTTTTTGTGCTTTCTAGTCACTCTTACACTAAGTGTACATGTAGTCTACACTTTGCAGTAACCTTTATGAATCCTTGATAATACTTAAAGCTGCAAGAATATCAGTAGGAAAACTAAAATTAGGAGAAGAAGGTGTGCATTATGCCTGTGTTGTCTGTTCACTCAGAATGGCGTACACTTAGTGTAGGCATTATTGAATCCCAGGGACAATCTTTCACATGTAGAAAAGCAAAATGTGAGCACACCAACAAAGCTGAGCAAAGACAAATAAAGCATTATTCTTCTAAATTTATTGTGTATCAATTTTATTATAAAAGGATGATTGCTTTTGTGAGGTTACCGCTTCCTCAGATCCACATAAAATGACAGTTAAAAGCAGACTATTTATACAAGTTAAAATCACATGTTGCTGTAAAATGACAAATCAGATTCAGCTTTTTTTAATTAATGCTGGCTTTAAAGGAACACTAGCATTAAGCCCTGGATCTCTGTGGGCTTGCAGTGCTATTATCCATTTAACCTCTAGATTCTCTAAATAATTATTCACATCTCCTCACCTCATACTAGGTCTGACCTGTTGTAGAACTCTAAAATGAAAAACATTATGACCTGTTTTGTTGTGTGTGCTGCCAAAGCATTGGTATGTACGTTATTCTTTATATTGTTAGCATGCTCCAAGATCCTTTCCTTAAGCTTACGCATTGTTTTTCCTACATAAAATCCCTGACACTGTGTGTAAGTTGCTAGATATACTAAGCAATTACTGTTACAAGTAGCAGACAATTTTGGAACAAACTCCCTCAATTGTAAGTACAAATACTGTTTCATGTTGTAAACACACTACATACAATCCACCTTTATCTAATACACTAGAACCATTTATCAAAGTGTGTGAATTAGATATGTATAATGCATCTTGTAATACTAAAAGTCATTTATCTAATTTAAGTGCAATACTGCAGAGATTGTTCCCCAGTTAGACATAGCAAATAGTCTAAGATCCACACAAGCCATGCCTTATTTTGGATCTAGTTACATAGAACATTTTAAACCGTATATTAATAAACAGAAACATGCAAAATTCTCTACTTCATTTTCTACGGATTATAGTGACATTAAATCAATTCTATATAAATATTGGGATATTTTACAGGTAGATGATGAAATAAAACAAGTAGTAGGAGAGTTACCAAGTTTTCTTTTCAGGAATAAACATAATTTAAAAAGAATATTGTGCTATCAGAAATCTGATAAATATCAGAGAAATATTGGATGTACTAAACCTTGTGGTAATTGCAATTTTTGCTCTTTTATTGATAGCAGCACAGAATTTAGGCATCCTGATTTATTAAAGACTTTCAATATTAATGCTGAAGCAAATTGTATGACTCCTCATGTCATATATTTAGCTGTTTATAAAATATGTTCATCATTTTATGTCGGGAAGACAAATCGCCCATTTAGAGACAGAATGAGAGAGCACCTGTATCATATCAGAAAGGGCTCTAATCACAATGCATTAGCAAAGCACATAGCATTATACAACACAGAACATACATTCTCTTTTAGAGTACTACAGGTTGTTACCCCTAATACTAGAGGAGGAGATGTTGTAACATATACAGAGAGCAAGGAAACAGAGTGGATTATATTACTGAAATCAGATAGAGGACGAGGCCTGAATGAAAGGGCCTCAATTAAACCTAAACTTAGACAACGCAGAAATGTTAGGTGATTTTCCACCATCATACACATATACTTTTATATAGGTATTTATTATATTTATTGCACACGTACATATATATATATTTCTATACATTTTATATGTTCATTATAATAGTGTTTTTTACATATGCCCACATATATATTATATTTTTACACATTTTACACACACATATATATATATATATATATATATATATATATATATATATATATTCTTTATACATTTTTATATGTATTTATATATATGTCTACATATACATTTTTATATACATATAGATTTTTTATATACATATAGATTTATGCACCTTTTATACATATATATTTATGTGTTTTTATAGGGTCCATCATACTTCTATATATTCTGCATTCATAGATAGATTGTATTTAGAGTTTAGATGGAATTATATGTTTCATATAACTTTAAATGAAGAATGTTTTAATTGATTTTAATTGAACTTAATTGTTTGCTTAGATAAATCTGTGTATATAAAGACAATGTCAGTTTAGATGTTATGAGAGATCTGATGAAGCTACTTGCGAAAGCGCTTATCTGTGTCACAATAAATATTCCTGGATTTTCTGTACGTGGATCTACTTGACTTTTATTTTTAAAAAACGTGGAATACTTGCTTTTGCTTCGTTCCGTTCATTTTACTTTTACATTTATCTTTATATTGTTAGCATGCTCCAAGATCCTTTCCTTAAGCTTACGCATTGTTTTTCCTACATAAAATCCCAGACACTGTGTGTAAGTTGCTAGATATACTAAGCAATTACTGTTACAAGTAGCAGACAATTTTGGAACAAACTCCCTCAATTGTAAGTACAAATACTGTTTCATGTTTTAAACACACTACATACAATCCACCTTTATCTAATACACTAGAACCATTTATCAAAGTGTGTGAATTAGATATGTATAATGCATCTACTAAAAGTCATTTATCTAATTTAAGTGCAACAGAGAGTGAAGCCTTGAGACAACTGCAGATGTTTGACAATATTAGTATTAGACCAGCTGATAAAGGGGGAGAAGTTGTTATTCTCAATAGAACTGACTATATATGTTGGATGAATGAAATGCTAATGGATGCAGATACATATATTAAGATAAATGAACATGCTTTTGACAGAAGCATTTATACCATTAGGGATGTACTGTAAGAACTGTTAATGCATGGATAATGTATGGATTGATAGATTTGGGCCTGTATGAGTTTTTTTATGGTGGAATATCCTTTAATACCCAGCCTTAATGGACTGCCTAAAATTCATAAAACTTTAACAAAACCCTCTATGTGCCCCATAGTCTCAGGCCGAGGCTGTCCACTGAGCCCTTGTCATGGTATGTAGAAAATATGTTGAAATCTGTACTTGTGGAAGCTCCATTAGTTTTGAAGGACACACCGCATTGTTTATCGACTTTGTTTGATAAAGTAGAAGATATGGATTTATCTGAAGTATTATTAGTTACACTTAACATAAAAACATTTTTTACAGTGATCCAGAACACAGAGGGGATAGATCTAGTTAGACTATATATTACACACCATAGCCAGTAGAGTAACACAACACCATAACTGTGATTTGTGCATTGTTAGAATTGATTTTGAATCATAACATATTTCTTTTTGGTTAAATCTACTTCTTGCAGAAACAAGGGGTAGGCACGGGCAGCCTATGTGCCAACACTTATGCCAACTTAGTGTTGGCACAATGGAAGACTGTGTGTTGAGTAACAATGTTTATAAGGAAAATGTGATATATTATGGCAGATTTGTAGATGACATCCTTTTGTTGTGGAAGGGAAGTGACATAGAGCTGAAGGATTTTATCGTATATCTTGAAAGTACTACTAGCTATCTTAGATTTGTTATGCAATAGTCCACAACCAATATAGATTTTTTGGATGTCACGTTATATAAGAATGATGCCTAGATGCCAAATCCTTTAAGAAAGCTTGCTGGAGAAATAGTATACTACACAAATCCAGCATGTATCCCTCACATATCTTTCCTAATATTGTGAAAGGACAATCTTTGAGACTTTCATGTCTTAATACCAACAGCGTGGATATGACCAAGTCACTTGATGCTTTCCTACGTGATCCTTTGAATAGGGGTTACCCTGATAAGTTGACAACTAATGTCCATAGAGAGATAGAGGTGCATAGGAGTGACAAAGGGGCCCCATATTTTTCAAACAAACATAGGATTTATAATAAACCATATGGCGACACTAAGTTCTCTGCCAGATATCCCAAGGTGATTTTCACCTACTCGAGTAACATCTATGAGTTTTGTGACATTACTAGAAAAAATTGGCCCATCTTGTTAGTGGACGATGGAATAAACAAGGTGGTTGGACATAATCCCACTTTTATTTTTAGAAACAATATGAGTTTGAAAAGGATGTTATGTTATGGTCACAAGTGCTCAGGGATGGAACCTGCACAAAGAACAGGAACCCTTCCCTGTGGGAAATGCAAAGCATGCACATTTATTGTAAAAGAACAAGTGTTTATTCATTGTAATACTAGAAGGGAGTTTGTTCCAAGATTGTCTGCTACTTGTAACAGTAATTGCTTAGTATATCTAGCAACCTGCACACAGTGTCAGGGTTTTTATGTAGGAAAAACAATGCGTAAGCTTAAGGAAAGGATCTTGGAACACACTAGCAATACAGGGAATAATGTACATACCAATGCTTTGGCAGCACACACAAGCAAAACAGGTCATAATGTTTTTCATTTTAGAGTTCTAAAACAGGTCATACCTGGTATGAGGAGAAGAGATGTGAATAATTATTTAGAGAATCTAGAGGTTAAATGGATGATAGCACTGCAAGCCCACAGAGATCCAGGGCTTAATGCTAGTGTTCCTTTAAAGCCAGAATTAATTAAAAGAAGCTGAATCTGATTTGTCATTTTACAGAAACATGTGATTTCAACTTGTATAAACTGTCTGCTTTTAACTGTCATTTTATGTGGATCTGAGGAAATGGTAACCTCGCGAAAGCGCTCATCCTTTTATAATAAAATTGATACACAATAACTTTGGAAGAATAACACTTTATTTGTCTCTGCTCAGCTTTGTTGGTGTGCTCACATTTTGCTTTTCTGCATTTGGACTTTATTGTGTGTGTTTTCTGTTTTACACGCACAATCTTTCACATGACAACAAGAAATTCCTCTATGAGTGCATTCTTATTGAGATATTTACAGAAATATGAAAACACATGCTTAATTTTATAATTAGTAATATAAACTTTCAAAGCTTGCTTTCTTCAACAGCTCTAAGGTTTTACCTGTTGCAGTTTGCAAGTCACTTGAGATTTGAAGTACTGAGCACATATGGAAATATTGTTTATTTTCATAATTACTGACAACTAGTAATATCTCAGGTATATTATGATATAAATGGACATTGACAACAACGTTTCTTGCTTCCCACCATGGCATATCATACCATATCTGTCAATAACATGCAGGGCTCATCATTACGAAAGTATGAACATAAATATGAAAGTATGAATAATAATTGACAGACAGTGATTAATTTATCCACTCTAGGACATCTTACACTAACAATATTATTGTCAATTTGTTAATGACACCTTGCCCATTCTAATACTGCCTATTATTAACTGGCAAGTCACTTTGTTAAATAAGCCAAACCCAAAAAAAGTTCTGGATGTCTTAAGGAGTTCTGGCTCTGAACTGAAAGTATACAAAAATGGTGCTATAAGCTTGAATAACTTAAGAAATGATCACATCTAAAACATCCAGGTATCACCAAATAACAATTGCAATGCTTCATTTGACGCCCAGGTTTTCTGCCCAAATCAACTACTTTTAAAATTATCTAAATTAAGGACTAGAATTGATGGTCTGCTTTTACTGTCCAGTTTACACCAACCTTATGATGCTTCTCAGCAAGATAGTTAAAGGTCTCATAAAAGCCCTACGGAGAGCTACAACCCTACAAGCAAAATTCAAAAAGACCACCCAATTCCATCTTAGGCCTAAGCTCTACTTTTTTGATTATCACTCTACAGTCCTTATTTTGGAAGAAAATTCACATTTTCAGGCCTGACTTACCCCTGCACATGAAGTCCCTGTTTTTGGATGCAAGTCCCTATTTTCAGATTTCATTTACCCCTTCACACAATTTTCTGATTCACCCTCATCACAAGTGATTTTTTTGAAGCTGTCTAGGTCACAGAAAACCACACTGCATGACTAACATACTAGCGGCTACAATACTTTCAAAATAAAAAAAAACGAGGACAAACATCTTCTATCTCCCTTTTCTGAAGCAAAAAATCTTGCACGGTAGAATTCTTGCAATACAGTTCATTAAAGTCTGCACTGTTCCTCTGATAATGTGCTTATATTTTCCTATCATTTTTGTGACTGTCTTGCTTTTAAACATGAGTTTATGAGTAGCAGCCCAAATTCCTACTGGAAGTGGGCAGAGTTCTGTGCTATTTGATATTCAAATATTATGTTAATTAGATGTCCAGATTTTTATTAGATATTCCTACATTTCAAGGGCCTTTGTTCCTATTTTCCACAACTACTGATTGTGAGCTATGTTGTTTTGGCTGATAGAAAAGAATAAATGTGATTGATCAAAACGGCCAATTTATTTAGGGGCAATCTAAATGATGAAAACATTTCATCAACTTGAATTCCTAAACATGTGAGTCTTCAAAGGCCCTTAGATCTTCTGTTGGATCAGTTGTACCGCAAGTGATGACAAGGACTGTAAATTCAGTACAGCCTCCCCCAGTACCCTGTTTCCCTCATGTACAGTTAAAAATGTATCCAAATAATGGACTGCACATTCTGAAAGGGAGATGCACTCCACCATTAGAAGGATATATTATATTTTTCAAAGGTGGCACAAACTACCAAGCAACTCATTGGTATGGCCATGTCAAGGCAATAGAAATAGTCAAACTGTATTTTCAAAAGGATTCAATCATGGAAAGATATTGTCCTGCTATTCTATCCTTGATACCTATTTTTACAACAAATCCCTTATGATGTTCACTTTGCCCATGAGAAAAGTCACATTTCCACAAGATGAAGCATTATTGGAAGTCTGTGATTTGAAGGAAAAGCCAGCTGTGAAACACTGCAATAAAACATCATGCCACTGTTAATTTGGATAATATATTAAAAGTCCAACAAAAGTATAAACTTTTAATGGGGAAAATGTACAGGTGCCTCTTGAAAGATACTACAAGAGTTACTTGTCATGGCTCCATGAACAAAGGAGTGGGCTGCATATCCACTGTATCATAATGTCTGATTAACCCAGTTCCTTCCCTCTACAAAAGACAGACTATTTTGGTCCTTACCTACATCTTTAAACCAGCATTTTAAAGCTGGATGCTTACCCCACAAAGGGGGCCATGTGCAGTTGTTGGTGTTAAAGACCTAATGCTTCACTTCACTTTAAGAGCACTCAAATCTTTGCTATAACAGAAAGGAGTTCCTGGCTTATTAAATCAAAACACAAGCCAATGTGTCAGAGTATCTTTCATCATATCTGACATCCTTGTTTACTGCTTTTAGTTTTCTAAGTTTCTGATCATAACATAACAAGGAAAGTCACCCCTCTCAAACATTGGGCTTCCCTGCCATTTAAAAAGTACTTGAGTAAACTCATGAGCCTGGGATGGATGCATCTCAATAATGATGTCTCTAAAATGAATAAATCCAACTAGCCAATTATCTCATAATTTTTACTTAAAGTTGTTTGAGTGTTACTTACCCAGGGATACAGATGCAGACATGAGGTCCCAGACCATGCATATCACATTGAAAAAAGTACTCACCTTTTCCACAATAGTAAGACACTTGTCCCAGAGCTCTTGTAATGCTGACACACTCTTAAAATAAAAAAGATATACATGATGTAAGACCAGAAACACTGTGGCAGACAAAGTTACACTGAAGACCCTGAGAGAATGTATAGCCATATTAAATTAGAGAAGTAGCTTGAAGCCGGATTATCCTTTAATTATAACTGTAATTTAGAACACAGTGAAAAATCCCAATTAAACAAGCCACATTGTTATAAACGTATAAACTGTCAGAGAAGTTCCTGTTTACCAATCAAAATGAGTGTATAGATAGATGGATATAGATAGCAAAAAAACAAAAATATATCTATCTATCTATATATATATATATATATATATATATATATATATATATATATATATATATATATATATATATATATATGTATGTATATATATATATATATATATATATATATATATATATATATATGGATCACCCACAGAACACCGACAGCCCAAAACACCGTCACCCATATGGCCGACGCCATATGTTCGACACTCACAATATCGACGGCACAGAACTTCACAAAAAAGGAAAATAAACTTGCCTTTTTTGTGCTAGCAGGAGAGCTATGCCCACCTGCACCCCCACACCCCCGTACCCTTAATATACCAACTCCGAGATCGCACTACAATGCAAGAATCAAAATTTTTCCATTCCGCACTATTGGGAGATAGTGTTTCCCCATTGTCGATATTCTGAACGTCGACCAGATGGCGTCGGCCATATGGGTGTCGGCATTGTGAGCTGTCAGTGTTTTGTATCGGACCGATATATATATATATATATATATATATATATATATATATATATATATATATATATATATATATGCATTTTATTTTATTATTTTTAAGCACATGTCACCACACAAATATATTAAAGTAACAGCTCTGTATTCTGTGGATCGCTAGGAAGAAGATTTGGAAGGGACAGTTTTAATTATAAGGCTATCAAAAGAAGGGTGATCTACATAGGCTGGCCATTGATATGTAAGGCAAGAGAGAAAAATCCTGCTGGTTTTCATTGTGAAATCAACCCAGGCATGAGCCAGAAGGTAAAAAAAAATTGCACTCTGGACTATCTCACCTCACAACAGCCAATAGAATGCTGTTGTATAAACCTTAAGAAAAGCAGCCTACAGACAAGTGACTGACTATAAGGAATTACAACACAAGCAGGCAATGTGAGAGACTACACCTTACAAATGCATTTCCCTGATTTTTTTTTTAACTAAAACCAGCTACTAATGAGTAGGCTCTAATGTACAGAAAATTGTCAAGGAACTAAAGCTCTGCTACATCTCGATATAAAAGAATCAGTTGAATAAGTGATCACTACTGAAATCCAACCAGCAGAATAAAGAAGGCTCACCAATAAATAAACTTGTTGAAAGTGTGAAAACTACCAAAACATAATATCTTTTATCGCTATTCCTCTTTCACTTCTAAATTCAAGTAAGCATAAAACTCTGTGTGTGTGTGTGTGTGTGTGTGTGTGTGTGTGTGTGTGTGTGTGTGTGTGTGTGTGTGTGTGTGTGTGTGTGTGTGCGTGTGTGTGTGTGTCTGTGCATGTTCATGTTCATAGGTTCATAGATGTGTACTAGGCTAATGACACTGGACCCTTTACAAGCCTATCCCATAAGATTACCCTGGCATCGTGCCACCCGACCTTAGTTGCCAGTGCCTCTGTCGAGTAGAGCCACTGGAGTGATCCCAGGGGTGAATTTTCTATTTAACAGAAAAAACAAACCAGCACTAGTAATTCAAAAAAGCAGGACAAAATTGGCTTTCACACTCCAAAATGTGTTTATTCTATGTAATACAGCTAAAAACTGCTTCAACGAAATGCATTACATAAAAAAGCCGCACAGCAATAAAAGACATCCAAAAGATAAGCGCTTTCTTTCCACTTACACATTAAAAGGAACTTCATCAGATAAGTGAATAAAATGGCATTAAACTTCGTAAGTATTCTTCCACCAATCATGTTAAAAAATCAGAACACACCCTTCTTATATCAAATTGCATAACAAGAACAAGGCAAAATAGTAAAAGAGACACACCCTCTCCTTCATTCATAGAATGAATGTAACAATGTTATACTAAAAAAAAGAAGTTATGTCTTACCATAACTTTCCATCTGTGCTGTAGATCTTTTGTTCATTCATTACAGATAGGACCTCGGTTCCGTCCTCGGAACCGATACGGCCGTTTTCCAGCTCATGCAAGCCAAAAACTCTCAGCTAAGAACCTACCCACAATGCCCTTCTCCTAGATACTCCAGATCAAGTTTACCCACCCTAGATAGAAGATGTAGTAATAGGAAAAAAGGTAGGAGGCTCTGTCTGAGCAAATAGCCTAACCAGGAGTTCTTAAAGTCCACCAGGAATCCAAGCAGGGGGAAAGAGGGCGGGAAGTAATGAATGAAAAAAAGATCCACAACACAGATGGAACGTTATGTTAAGACATAACTTCTTTATGTGACGTTGTAAATCTTTTGTTCATACATTACAGATAGGACCGAGTCCCCAGCTACTTGAGTCCTGGGTGGCCCTAAGGAAGGATATTCCTGAGCACCATAGAACCAAAAGATGCTCATCTCCTGGAGGCCAAATCCAATTTGTAATGAGATATGAAGGTATGAGATCTTGCCCAAGTGGCTGCTGCGCATATATCATCTATAGAGGCTCTGGAATGAAAAGCTACAGAAGTAGCCACAGATCCGGTAGAATGAACCTTTATTCTGGAAGGTAAGGGTAGCTTATTCTGTTGGTAGATAAAGGTAATGATGTTTCTAAGCCAAGTGGATAAAGTCATTTTGGAAACAGGTTTACCCAATCTGGGTCCTGCAAAGGCCACACACAACTGGTTAATTTTCCTGAAAGATTTAGTCCTGTCCAAAAACAACGAAGCTGTCAGTGCACATCAAGGGTGTGCAAAAGGTACTTCCCTCTATTAGAATGCCTTGGGAAGAAAACTGGCAGGTCAATAGATTGATTAATGGAAAAGCCACAAATGACCTTGGGCAAGAAAGAAGGGTCTATACAAAGGGACACCCTATCCATGTGGAAGATCAAGTAAAGACTCTTGACACTCAAGTCCTGCAGCTCAGATACTCTTCTCACTGAGGTGAGTGCTACTAAAAGTATGGTTTTCCATGACAAAAATTTCAAATCACATGAATCAAAGGGCTTGAAGGGAGAGCCTGTGAGAGACTGAAGCAACAGAGTCAAGTCCCAGGGTTCTAAAGGAGGCTTGACCGGAGGTTTAACATGTAATACTTCCTTCAAAAAGGTCTTGCATTGGTGATGTGGCATAATTGAAGAATTATCAAGACCATTATGAAAATTGGCGATATCTGCTAAATGTACAGTGATCGTTGAAGCTAAGGCTCCTGAATGTAGAAGAATAGTCAGGTATTGTAGAATATTCTGAATAGGCATAGAGAAAGGGTCTAAGTTCTGGTCTTTGGCCCAAATAGAGAACCTAGTCCATTTACTAGAGTAAACCTTTCTAGTGGAAGGTTTGTGTGAGGTCAGAAGAATTTCATGAACAGGAGATGGGATGTCAGGTAGCCTGGCAATCACTGGAAGTAGAGGAACCAAGTTGTGAGCTTGAGACTGTGCAGGTTCAGATGAATCAATCCCTGAGGATGAGATAATAAGTCCTGGGAATGATCTAGGATCCATGGGCTGTGAATCAGATGAGGCTATAGAAACGGGAACCAGACGACATAGCCAGTAGGGAGCAATGAGGATCACTTTGCTTTTCAACCTCTGAGCTTTCTGGAGAAATTTTGGAATGAGGAGAAATGGGGGAAAGGCGTACCGAAGACCCGGGAGCCAATCATGCATTAGAACATCCCTCTGTGGTTCCCCCTGAGAGGGGATCAAGGCAAAATAGCCCCTGCATTTGTAGTTCAGGGGGAAGCAAACAGGTCGCCGCAAGGCTTGCCCCAAAGTTGGAAGATCTGATCTGCTATTACAGGGTTGTGGGACCACTTGTGAGGCATCAGGATGTTCCTGCTCAGATTGTCCGCAATAAGGTTGGAACTCCCAGGAATGTGCATTGCTATAAGAAAGAGACTAGAAGCTATTGCCCAGTGCCAAATCCTCATGGCTTCCCTAAACAGGGGGTAAGATCTGGTTCCGCCTTGTTTATTGATATACCAGATGACTGACATGTTGTCTGACTGAATTGCAATGGTCCCTGAGGGTAGGGATGCATGGAATGCTTGCAACTCCAAGAGAACTGCCCTCAGTTACAGGACATTTATGTGCAAGTTGGCCTCGATGGGGGTCCAGGTGTCTTGGACAGTCTTTCCCTGAAAATGCCCCCCCCACCCTAATAGTGAAGTGTCCGTGGTCACTGTGGCTGTGGGTTGGGGAAGACAGAACGGTTGACATCAAAGATTCTTTTGTGGCTTCATCCACCATAGCATTTCTTCTTTGCAATGGTTTGTAAGGCGTATCATGTGGTTGAGTGGGTGGGTTAACAATGACCATTGTGCGGAAAGGAGCCACTGCAGGATTCTCATGTGCAGTCTCGCCAGTGGTACTAAAGTAATGGCAGCTGCCATGGAGTCCAAGCATTGCAGTACAACACGTGCAGGTACAAGCATGTGAGGAAGAAGGTCTTGAATTTGGTGTCTTATTTTCGAAAGCCTGTGAGGGGGGAGTGAAGCTTGACAGGATGTTGTGTCAAAGACCGCTCCAATATATTCCAGTGTCTTCATTGGGGACATCTGAGATTTGTCTTTGTTTACTGTAATCCCCAAATGGAGAGCGAGACCTTGAGTGTAAGAGATGTAGACTAGGAGATTCCTGGTCAGGGCGGTAAGGAGCCAGTCGTCTAGATAAGGAAGCACCTGGAATCCTTGTAGTCAAAGATGGGCTACTACAACTGCCATACATTTGGTGAACACTTGGGGGTTGTCAAGAGACCGAATGGCAGTGCCCTGAACTGGTAGTGACTGGTTCCCAGCCAGAAGTGGAGAAACCACCCAGAGCGGAGATTCATCTTTATGAGGTAGTACGCATCCTAGAGGTCTATAGAGCACATCCAATTGTCCCTCCCTAGGAAGGGAAGAATGGACTGGACTGTACTGTGACCATCGGGAATTTTTGAGGTTTGATAAATTTGTTCAGTAGGCTGAGATCCAGGATCGGTCTCCAGTCCCCTGTCTTTTTTGGCACTAAAAAGAACCACGAGTAAAACACGGATCCTGTCTGCTCTGGTGGGACTGTTTGGTGGACTCTTTTTATTAGCAGTTTTTCTATTTCTAAGGCTGCTAATTCTCTCTGATTGGGTGGTACATCGGGGATTCATTTGACGGGTCTGGGAGTTATGTTGAATGGTATTTGGTAGCCTCTGGATATTATTCTCTACACTCAAACATCGGTAGTAATAAGATGCCAGGTTGGTAGATGCAGAGAAAAACTAGCCCTGACTGCTTCCAGAGGAAAGCATTCGGGATGCTGCTCAGGAGCATTGGTAGGGACTGCCAGAGAAAGAATCTCTGGCTCCCTGGTTACACTGACCCCCTTTACACCGAAAGGGGTGTCTTCCATATGAGTTGCCCCCTCTGCCCTGGAGGGATTGTTCACCATGAGTGTCACGAAAGGATCCTTGGGATTTCTTGAACCATATCTTTCATCTTTTCTGGTTCCTGGAGTAGGACTTTTGGGGGTTGGAAAAGCATATGCCCACAGCAGACAAGATCTTTCCATCTTTCTCACTACGTGCAAGTGTGTCTTGTATCTTGAGTCTGAAAGGTGCAGATTCATCGACAGGTGCATTGACAAAGGAAGATTTAAAGGGGTCTGCGAAGTCACACAATCGCATCCAAGCATTACATCTCATGATAACACCAGATGCAGCAGCTCAAGCTGCCCCCTCAGTTGTGTGAGATATCAAATGCATTGAGAAGTTTGAGATGGATTTAAGGGTAGCTAGCTGCGAGGCTACAGTGTCACATACTTCATCAGGCAGTACCTCCACCAAAGAAAAAGACATTTTAGAAATTAGGTCTCTCTGGAGTCAAGTAAAGTGTGCCAGCTAATTCAGTGACTGAATGGCGAAGGTCACTGAGGCATAGGTCCACTTCCCTAATCTGTCCATGGTCCAGGACTCCCTGTTTGGAGGATGGACAGTGGAACTATCTTCTGCCAGTTCCTGTTTGGTGGCTGCCGCCATGACCATAGAATCAACTGTCAGCTGCTTGGACCAATAGGGCTGGCCTTCAGGTGTATATAAAATTTTGTCCTGCCTCCGGGTTCTACATTGTCTGGGGCCTTCCAGGCACACTGCACAATTAGTTTAATAAGATCATCTGCTGGTGGGGTCACCCAGGAAGTAGATGGCTAGGCATGGAAGGCCTGCAGAAACACCAATTCCTCTGAAGAAGGGTTAGAGGACTTCCACCCCCCCCTACTGTTTGAGGATTTTGAGAATGTCTCCGAATGAAACGTCATCTGGAGGGAGCATGGGGACCTTTCTCCCACATCAAAATCAGTGTCTTCTGTGATAGATTCCTCTTGAGAGTCAAGGTGCTTCCTCTTGCACCATTTCTTCCGGGATGACTCTCCAGTGGGATCTTCTGAGGAGGACTCCGGAGAAGGGGTTCCCTTCACAGGGGAGTTCTTGTGACTCCTGTGCCCAGGGACTTGACATAGCAGGTTGGGAGAGGAGCATGCTAGAGGAGGTTTCTGATACTGGGGTCCTAGGTGCTGGCTGTGAGCCTTCGGAATGAAAGGCCCTTTCCATCACCTGTACAGCAGGCCCACTCAAGCCCACCTCCAGTTGAGGGGTTCCAAGAGACCTGGAAGCTGTTGGAGCCATGGGCATAGATAGTGCCAGCGAGAAAATAAGCACCAGATTAGGTACCAAGGTACAGATGGTCCAAGCACCGCTCTGAGAAACCATCGGCTCCATTGTAGCTGATGCAGCAAGGGTGGTCGATGCCGACTGGGGAGTCACTGTTATCGGAGCCGAGACAGTATGTACTAAAGCAGACATTGGTACCGGGAACAGGGAGGATGCTGGAAAAGGATAAGCAGGGGAAGATGAGGTAAAGGATTCTGAGCCAGGAGGGACGGAAGGTCTAGCTGGAATGGGCAATCTTCTAGCTGCCAGAAGCTGATCCACAACCTGCACTACGTCTAGTTCAGAAAAATTCCTAGTGGATCTAAAGGAGGCTGCTGAAGGGGAATCAGGTCTTTCTAGAAAGGGACTAAACATCTGCCCAAAGAAAGGGTCATAAGTTGGAGAATATCTTGCCCTTGGCAGGTATTCAAAGTTTGGAGCTGATGGAGCTGAAGAAACTGTCAGCACTGTGGCCAGGGATGGTGCCAAGGCATGTACAGTCATTGGAGTCCATGGAGCTGAAGAAGCTGTCGGCACCATGAAAGGGGATGGTGCCAAGGCATGTACAGTCATCGGAGCCCATGGAGCCGAGAAAACTCTCAGCACCATGGACAGGGATGGTGCCAAGGTATGCACAGTCATCATAGCCCATGGAGCCGAGGAGATTGTCGGCACTATGGACGGGGATGGTGCTGAAGCATGTACAGTCATCAGAGCCAATGTGGGAACCAAGGATGGCACAGAAGTCAGTGGTGCTGTGGTTGGAACCAAACTAGGAATGAATATCATGGTCTGCACCGAGGGAGAGGACACAGATCCTGGTACCGAGGAGGTCTGCTCCAAAGGCGCTGGCGAAGCACGGAGGCGACTCAGTTCCATAACTGATGGGGATGCAGGAACCGAGTGGCTCCATTTTTCCTTATATTTTTTGGTCTTAGGAGGGGGTGAGGCCTCCAACCCAGATAGAGCCTCCAAGAAGGGTGTCTTGAGTAACCCTTTTAAAATAAGTTTATTCTTACATTCTGCTATTGTCCGATTACTAAAACTTGCACAAATGACACAATCAGCTTTAATATGATCCATGCCCAAACAGTAGACACAATGGACATTTGTATCTGAGTTAGACATCTTACGTCCACACTTGTCACACTGTTTAAAACCCAACTTAGCTTTATCTGACATGGTAAGGAAAACAATGCTATCCTATAGAAAGAATAAGATAAAATAATAAATATATAATAATAATAATAATAATAATAATATTAATAATAATAATAATAATAATAATAATAATAATAATAATAATAATAATAATAATAATAATCTTTAAAATATAAAGATAAAATAATAAAATACCAGTGATGTTAGTTAAGGAATACCACTAGTAAAAAGGTAAGGCCTGTCAAAGACAGGAGAGAGGGAAGGGAAGAGTAGGAAATAGGCCTAGGTTATAGGTGACAGTGAAAAAAGGCTAACTTGAGTAAAAATTGAGTAATTTAGAAGAAAAAACTGTCATAAAATCAACAATTTACTACTTAGCTTTGAGAGAGATGGCTAATACATCTGACTAGGAACGTGGCAAATTGGATCTGGAGTATTTAGGAGAGGGGAATTGTAGGTAGGTTCTTAGCTGAGAGTTTTTGGCTTGCGTGAGCTGGAAAACGGCCGTATCAGTTCTGAGGATGGAACCGAGATCCTATCTGTAATGTATGAACAAAAGATTTACAACATCAGATGTAACATTCTAAAACTACAGTTCAACTAAACAGAGTACAGATACAGTTTATCCGTTTAAAGCTCTTAGTTTAAGTAGGCATTTTATACTCTCTGCATCATTTAAACCTGGCCAAAAATGTGCATTTAAACTAAGCTGCCAAAGCAGTTCTGCTTTTTCAAGAAAAAGGGGCAAAACGCCATCACGTTCTGACATTATTAAAGTTTGTAAAAATAACAAATTTAAAAACATGCCCTGGGTTAACAATAATATGTCTTGCTAATGCATGTGCTTCTTTCCCAAGTTGGATGTCACTAAGATACTCCCTCATTCTATTTTTTAACTTGAGTTCAGATTAATCTACATAAAAACATGAACGAGAACAAATAGCACAATACACTATCTTATTAGTGTTACAATTAGGACTGCCCTTAATATTCACCTTATATTTATTAATGAATACCGCACTAGTTTCAAGAATATAGTGACAAAACACACATGAACCACATTTATTCATACAACCTATTTTACAACTAGGCATAATGTGCTCAAAGGCTGCTTTTAAATTCTGTCCTTTTTTATAAATAAAAATATGGGAACAACTCAGACGGTCCATTAAAGTATTTTCTCTCCGCAAAATTTCCCAATTCTTATAAAGAATATTCCTAATCATATAACTGTCATTACTAAATGTGGTGAGGAACGCATGAGAAAAAATGTTATTATTGTTATTACTTATTGGTTCAACATTACCATATGTACTAGAAATATTGAAATTATTATTGCCCACTGGTGAAGCACAAAATACTGCCTCAGTTATATCAATAGGGACCATCCCATTAGTCTTGTCACCCAAAATGGGGTTGGTATATATAGTTAGGGGGGGGTGGGGGGCACAGCCCCCACACTGGGCGGTGTGGGTGGCATTACTCCCCCCTCTTAGTTGGAGTACATATTGTCTTCTGGAGAGAGTTAGTCATTGGTGTTGCAACTATGCATGTCTATTGTTTAAAATGTATTGTTTTGAAGTTTTTGGTAAAATACAATATAAAACAAACAAGGTGGGGGTTACCCCCCCCACACCACCCATGGGGGCTCTGCCCCCCACACACCCCTAACTATATATACTAACTCCAGGATCGCACTACAGTGGGGAAAAGGGCATATACCTTTTACTTGCCTTACAGTACTCTACACAGTGCCATATATACTAACTGCAGTTTAGAGAAATGAGATTCAGTGAAATTAGTTTGCAGTGATTTATGTTTTCAGCAATGTGATCGGGGTGAAATGAAATTCAGTGAAATGAGATTCAACGAAACAAAGTAGACCCATATATATATATATATATATATATATATATATATATATATATATATATATATATATATATATATTTATTTATAAGAAATGACTATTGTATGTTGTCAGTTGATTGAAATCTGTTTAGTTGTCAAAATTTGGTCGACTGCACAGATGGTTTACAAGTGTACAAAGCTGCACAATTCTCAGGGTTAAAAAATATGTCCTTTTCCTGACATTGTACAATATTGGAGTTAGTATGTATAATCAGAAGGGGGTATATGAGGCAGAGTCCCTTACTTGAGAGGCTTAGAGAGGGTTTTCCCTGAAAAAAAAATAATGTTTTATTCTATTTTCTTGCATGCATCAAGAATGTTGGTCAATACATGCATAGTAGCATGCAGACATTTGCAAAGTTGATGTTTTCTGTTCAACACTGTGAATATTGACATTTGGGTGTTTCAATGAAATGCAGTACATTTTTAATTACTAGCCTGAGGAGTTCCCATCTGCAGGTAATTGTCATTTTTTTCTAACTCCTATCCAGAGAAGTCCCAACTACCCACACAGATAAGCACAATTCTTGAATCTCTGAAGCTGCCTCACTGAACTGATGACAGGAGCTCTGCACCCTGTCATTTTATACAGCTCCTTCTCAATTTGTTAATGTTGTGCACCCCTGTGAGGCAAAGAGACAAAGTGGTTGGTGGAGCAAATGTTACTGACATGTTTAAAGACAGCATTAATTAGAACAGCCTTCACTAGTGCTAATGCAACATTACAGGTAAATTTAGCATAATGTGGAGGTATGAGTAATTATGAAACTAAACAGTTCAGATAAAAGCAATCCATTTTGTTAGAGTAAAAATGATTTTATCTGAAGTTAGTAATTGCCTGGATTTGCAAACTTAATTTAATTTATATTTGTTCTGCCGCCCTTATCAGTTATTGCATAGTTTTTCAAAAGTTAACAAACATAAGAGTCCCAAGATGCAGTAAAAACAATTTGTTTTGCTGATATTAGCATGTTCAATGACTATTTTATTATTTTTTTCGTTAGTTACTTATTTTTGTCTGATTAGGTTCTGCTTGTCATAACAGTTGTCATGCAGTGTCATGTGGACTAAAGGGAGATTTTCCAGCGATGTAAAATCTTATTTTTTGTGCTGAGTGATGAGTATACTAACAACAATCATCTAGCTACCTAGTTGGGGTACCTGGGAATAGCACTGTTAAGCAAATGATGGATGTAAAACCACTCAACCTGCCAAACATGAACTAAGAATTGCTACACACAATGTAGGTTCACTGACAGGATGTAGCTTGGAAGTGGAATGACATGATGGGAAGGAAGAGACTGGACATTCTTTGTATCCAGAAAGCAAGATGAAAGGGCAGTGCAGCAAAGCTACTTGGCTTGGTATCTAGAGTCTACTACTGAGGGGGAGGCCAGACTAAAATGGTGTGCGAACTGTGGTGAGGCAGAGGTTTCAGAAGACAGTGAGGGACGTCATCAGAACTAGTCACAGACTCATGGCAATCAGAATCCAGTATAATGATAGGTCAGTATTGATAATCTCAGCATATGTCCCACAGCGGGGTTGTTATAGTAAGGAGAAGAGTGCATTCAGGCAGCAGCTGCAGGATGTACTAAATAAAGTGGGAAAAAAGGAATCGGCATTGATAATGAGTGACCTGAATACACATATCTCGAGAGTTACTTAGAACAGGATATGAGGACCCTGGGTGGTGAAACAGGAATAAAGAATAAAATGCCATTCTAGACTTCTGTCTGACAAATGGCTTGTGATGGCTAACACATGGTTCAGTAAGATAGACAGTCACAAGCTCACATGCAAGTGTGGCAAGCATGTAACTCAGGTAGACTACATCCTAGTAAGGAAAGGGCACTGAGGTAGAATCATCGATTGCAAAGTCATCCACAGTGAAACAGTCAGTCCACAGCATAAACCACAGGTTGCCAGAATCATCTGCAAACAGTGGTCAGAGAAGGCTTTAAGGTCAACAGAGACTACGCTGAAAACCTGGAAGCTGCCTGCAGAGAAAGCACAAAAGTACAAGGAATTGCTTAGGGCTGTAGCACCTCTGGAAGAAGAGGAAATATGTTTAGTGGAAGAAGAATGGCAGCACCTCAAAATAGCAAGTGTGAGGACTACATAACAGGTATGCAACAGAGCCAGGTATGGAAATAAGGTATGCAACAAATGCTGGTGACAGAATGCAGAAGTCCAGGAAATATTCAAAAGAAAGAAGGAGTGCAGAAAAAAGCAGGAGATAGAAAAGATGGACCAGGCTAAGAAAGAATACTTTTTGGAAAACAAAGAAGATAAGAGGGGAGTTGCTATAACAAAGAACAAGGCATCAGAGGCACTCCACCAGCTACTGGAAAGTGACTTGGTAGATGGCATAAAGAAACTTTATCAGGCTGCAAGCCAAAGACAGAAAGATAAAGATCTTCTGGCACCCTTCATAAGGGATGCCAGCATCAACCTGCTCAAGAATCCAGAGGACATCAAAGGCAGACAGAAGGAGTACTTCTATCAGCTTTTGAATGAAGAAAACATCTCAGACACTGCACCCCACCAGACACAGCCCTCGATGGATGAAGAATAGTATCCCTCCCTAGAAGAAGTAAGAACAACACTAAGAAAAATAATTCAGAGAGGGTAGCGGGATCAAATGAGGTCACAGCAGATATGATTAAGATGTTGGGTGAGATAGGGGAGACATGGCTCTTCAGGGTACTCATAGCATCATGGAGAGAAAAGAGTATCATAGATGACTAGAGAATAAGTGTACTAGTGCTAGTGTATAAGATCAAAGGGGATCATCCACAATTGTGGGAGTACAAAGGTACCAAATTCCTATCACATTTCATGAAAACTCTTGAGAGGGTGATGGTTAAATGGATATTCAGAGTAGTAGAAAGTAAAACAGAAGATGAGCAGTTTAGATTCAGATCAGGATGCAGCACAACTGACCTAACATTTGCAGACATATTGTTGAGAAGAAGCTAGAGATGAGGAAAGAGTCCATCTGGGCATTTTTAGATTTGGAGAAAGCACATGACAGATTCCCAAGAAAGCTCATTTGGGCATTCCTGCAGTGGTTCCAGAAACAATGGTAGAATTACTGCAGTCTATATACAGGAGCTCAATGACACAAGTGCAAACAGAGTTCGGGCTCTCAGAGGTGTTACCAGAGGGAGTGGGTGTGCATTAGGGTTCAGCTCTGAGCCCACTGCTGCTCATACTGGTGATGGACTACATTAACAAAGAGGATGGAGAGGACAACTCAACAAATTTGCTGTATGCATGTGGTCTGGCATTACAGGCAGACTCTGGGGAATAACTTCAGCATAGGATAGGGGAATAGAGTGCAAAACTGAAGGCAGAAGGGATGAAACTGAGTACAGATAAAGCACTTCTAATAGCTGCAAATGGGGGAAATCAGAAGAAACTGAGATAGAAGGGAAAATAGTGGAACACGTCAACATTGTCAAGTATCTGGGGGGGGTGGCTGAGTAGAAGGAAGAGGAGGTGAAATCTAGAAT
This sequence comes from Protopterus annectens, assembly GCF_019279795.1. Taxonomy (NCBI): domain Eukaryota; kingdom Metazoa; phylum Chordata; order Ceratodontiformes; family Protopteridae; genus Protopterus; species Protopterus annectens. The sequence goes on from NC_056751.1 coordinate 451,755,232, forward strand.
CATAGGGACTGTAGCCAATTCACATAGAGTCTTAAGGGTAGTGTATGACAGAAGAATACCAAAGAAGCTGAGAAGTAAGGCCTTCAAAACAATGGTGCAAGCAGTACTATGTCATGGTACAGAAACCTGGGCAGTAAAGGCAGAGCAGTTGTAGAAGCTAGAGGTGATGAAGTGCTTAAGACAGGTGGTAGAATGCACACTGTGGGAAAGAAGTATATATGATGACATCAGAGTAGAAGCCAGGGTAGCTCCAATCACAAAGAATAACAAATAGAACAGATTATAGTGGTTCAGACATGTGCAGAAACACAGAGGACAATCTGGTGAAGAAGACTAGGGACAGACAGGAAGAAGGCAAGAGGAAACAAGGGTGCCCAGAAAAGAGGTGCATGGATTGTGTTTGAGAAGACCTCCGAAAGTCAGTCATGGCTGTTGAAGAAAGTAGGAGAGTATCACTGAATAGAGAGAGATGGTGACAACTGACATGGCACCCTGACCCCATGTAGAAAGTGGGAAAAAGTGAGTGGTGGTGGTGGTGGTGGTGATGACTCATCTCACTATGATCCATGCAGTGTTCTCCAGTTACAATGCCTTGTAATTTCATCTTGCTCCTACTTTGGTGTATATGTACCTCTGTGTATGACATGCATTACATTTTGACTGAATTACTGAAAAGCACCAGAGATAAACAAGGAATAGTTACTGTTTCACTGAGCAAGCTTTTCTCTAGCACATGTCCATATGAAGCCAGAGAGTTGGATGAAAGCCTGTGATTTGAAGCAATTAAGTTTTACAAATTTTAACTTGTTTTAATGTCTTATGCTTAGTTATCGGCTTGCATGTGCCACACTGCTACCAAATTTCTGTCTTTAATGGTCAAGATGAATGATCATTGGAGGATTAAATCTCAAATTGTTAATATAGGCTGTTTATTTAAACACTTTTCTGCATAAAAGTTACTAAGTCTCAGTCATTTTGAAAATTTTTCAGAAGTGGCTTTACAAAAGCTGGGGGGAGGGGGGAGTTACCATTTCCTGATGATTTGAAGTTGCAAAACAAGGATTATCCAAAAGAAAGTACAGAAAATATGGATAAAGGAATTATCTGAAAATTAAGCAAAATTCATGGCATGTCATGAAATTAATGCATTACAGATACTAAAATTTGGAAAAGATGCAAAGAAATGGAGACTGTGTACCCAGGATTGCTAGGACAAAACTATGCCAAGACTTTGTGGTATTCACAAAAAGGATATAAGGATCAATAAAAAATGTCAGAAAGCATACATAAGGCAGGATGAGTAGTGGTATGTACAGAAAAGCATCCCCAGGAGAAGACCAGACACTGATTTAAACTTTACAGACAGCTGACAAGACTGCATTAAGATTATGGAGTGCAGTACCATGGAGAGGCGACATTGGGGCAATAGTAGTGGCAGAATAAAAGCAGCTTAAAATGCAATAAGAAAAATACTAGAATACTTCATGATCTGCATGAAATGTCATACAGACAGGTGCATGTATATAGCCAGCAAATAAAAAACTGGGACAGGGATACAAAATTAAAAACAGAAACAATATTATCTATATTGTCATTTGACACCATGGAGTACCATGCAAATACCCTCTGGTTCAAGTTATTAATATAATTCTGAACATATGCAATACATACATAATATTACCAGGAAAAAAGTCAGATTCTGTGCTACTAAGGATAACATTGGTATAAGGAGCGATGCATTACCTCTGTGGTGAATTGGCATGTGAAATACTGAACCATAACCCACTGAACTGTACAATGCCAGAAATATGTACAGAAATATAATAATTATGGCAATATTTATATTTTATTGAACAGCTATAAATATGTCCTGAGTGTGTGCCACAATTCAAACAAAAAGATGCTCAAGATAAGAGAAGACATCATAAGGATGAAGAGCAGCAACTTATCACAAACACTAATAATTATTTCTTTAAAGGAAATGTAGTTAATCACTCAAAATACCTTCCTAAAGGAGTAGTGGAGACTTGCAAACAGTGACTGAATTCATGAAAGCATATAATGTATCAGTGTCCATCCTTATGAAAAATGTGGAGTGCGGAATAAGTTCAGAATTAAATGGCTATTCAACTTCTCTAGCAAATAATGAGCTACTTACATGAACTAAATGACCCACTTGTCATCAGTACTTAGGTCACTATTCATCTAAGGATAAATCATTATTTCCTGAAGGTGTACATTTTACACTATGGAAGACCTAGAAATCTGATATTCCAGGAAAAGGATTTTATGATTACTACAGAAACACAGATGAAGAAATTTCAGAAATTACTGCATGAATAAATGTCTTCCAAAGATTCTCATCAAATACTGCTGCAATCTGCATATTATGGTCCTCTACATTTAACCACAGCAATCTGCAAGGGAGGGAATGTTAAAACTGACATCTAAACCACTTGCTAATAACAACCTATGGCACTATGCTTTCAATATATTCCGCAATGTATTTCTGTTTTCATTTTGCTGGGGCATTTTTGAAAAGAGCATGCATAGTTTAAGTACTAAACTATTTAAATATATGTATTCCCACATATATTAATGAAGAGCATTTTTAGATAAATAATTTCAGCAAAACACTCTTTTGCAAATCTATGTATCAGAATATTACATTATTTCAAATTATCTATTAACTGTCTAGCACAATGACATTGCACATGGGACCAAGTCACAGCCCAATTTGCCATGACATGCTCAGCCACTGTACCGGAACTGTGTATCCCTGGGGATACCCTGTATTGATGCTATGTATCTCTGCAGGTCTCCATTACAGGTCACACCATGCAAATAACATGAATACACAATGTACTGGAGAAAGGATAAGGCAAAGTACACTTTTACACTTGTGCTACAATGGCACAAGGGATCAGATAAAAGCCCAACTTGCCATGGCATGCAGAGTCACTGCGTCAAGACAATGTCTCCCTGTGGAAACACAGTGCCGGTACTGTATATCTCTGCAGATTTCCATTTCAGGCCATACCCAAGGACAAAGATGCACATAAAGGTCACCCTGAAAGGGTTACGTTCAACATGTCTCAACATAGTAACAAAAAACTGGATGTACGTTGGCCAAAACGGGTCTACTTTATTCCAGCGAAAGCCAAATTGGTTGAATACAATTTGTGTGAACCATAACGAGTGAAACACGAATACGTTGAATGCAGTAAACCACAAAATTTGAAATCTCGATCTCTCATAGTTGGCCAACCCAACCGCCCGCAACATACTACCTACCAAAACACAGTAAAAACAACACACACACACACAATAACCAAAACCCTACTTCTAACCCTAAAGTAAAGCACCAAAACCCTACTTCTAACCCTACACTAAATCCTACATACACAACTATCTATACAATATCCTCAACCCCTCCCTAACCCTAACTACCGCACACTTACCCTACTGAGCTATATCCAAACAAACTAAATATTCTGCACACATACACTTAACAAAACCTTACACTAAACCTTACATACATTACCTGTTTATGCACTTACCTTAACCTGCACACTAACCCTAAGGTCCGTAACTATTGCACACTTACCTTACGGAGCTATGCCGCAGATGGGCCAACTATGCGAATTCAATATTTCCACTTTTGCGTTTTAGTGCATTCAACGTACTCGCGTTTCGCTTGTTATGTGTCACGCGAATTGTATTCGACCGATTTGGCTTTCGTGGGAATAAAGTAGACCCGGCCAAAACACATGGACATTGTGTCATCAATATTAGTCAGAAAGTAACATCATATACTGCATAACCAAGCATGAAAATTACTCATTACAATGGAAGTAGAAATGGAACAGAGTCTCGGGAACCATGTACTTTTCTGACAGTACAAAGAATGAAGCCATAAAATCCACTGACTGACTATAAGCTTAATCGACTGACCAGTAAATTCTCAATGTAAAGTTTGATATACAGTATATGTATGGTCTAAGCATACCTCAAAGGGCTTTATTCAACAAGTGTTAACATAGTGACAAAAAATGGATGTACAGTGGCCAAAACACATGGACATTGGGTCAGTATTATTCCCACTTAGAAACAAAATGTGACATTGCATACTGCATAACCAAGCACCATGAACTTTGCAGACAGTACAGATAATGAAGCCATGAAATCCAGCATTATTGACTGACTGTAAGCCATTTAATAGACTGAATAGACCTTGTGTTCACCATATGATACTTTCTAAATACTCTCCTTAAACAGAATATTCTCAATCTCTCTCTGAAGTGACAAGCCAATTTATATACATAACTGCTGCCTGTACAATCCACTAAGCTGCACGTGGGCTTTTCGTTTAGTAACTTCCACCTCTGTAAAATCTTACAATGTATAAATGTAATGACTGTTTGTGTATAAATGTAAATAGAAATGTAGCTATTCTGTGTTTAGCTGGAACTTAGTATAATGCAATGGAAGCAGATGGAGCTTGTCGCCCCAGGCCTATGCTGAAAATGTGTATTACCTGGTTGGACTTTCTTGGCAATCAAAGACAAATAAATACATAAATAAATTCACAATGTAATCTTTCACACACAGCACATGTGTGTTGGAAGCATAACAGAAAGGCCATGAAATGTACTCATTATATGGATAGTGGAAATGGACACATGCTGCATAACCATGCACTTCTAACAGTACAAAAGTATGAATCTCTGCCCAGATTTACTGTATGAAATCATGGACGACCCACCATTATCTATGTGCAGTCACAGAATCTAGCCATAGACAGGGGCACCTCTGCCTTGACAAACATACCACTCCCTAGACAATAGACACCTCTCTCCAGACAGCAAGTGCTCTCCTGAGGGAGACGCATGACTCTGTAGACAAATACACATCTCCCTAGACAGAGGCATGACTCTCTAGACTGAAAGTATTCTAGATAGATGCTTCTCTCCCTGTTTAGTAGGTGCACCAGTCCCTGCTTAACAGAGTTATTACTAAATGCAAACATACACGCACATGCCATAAATCTGTCTCAGAAGATGTATATCATGTATATAGTAATTGCATGCCTTGATTAGTCTCCACAGTTATATCTTGTCTTTCAAACACTCTATAAAAATAGCAGTGCTTGCATGCCATGCTATCTACAATTTTAACTTTGGTAAGTATAAAATATTGGATTGAAAGAATGAGAAAAACAACACTGTTAGCACATCTGCAGCCAGACAAAACTGTGACTTACAGTAATTAACATCTTTTAGCACTTCTGTAACAGTAAATGCTGCTGATATGATGATAAACTACTTCAACTGAATGAAGAACATTACTTACAATAACACCATCTTGTCATACACTTAGTCTGTGAAATGAAGGTCAGGCAGGAGGTGCAAATGGGCAAATAATAATAATAATATGCATAATTCCATTTTCCATCCATGTTCTGACATTGTAAACTGCTTCAACAACTAAATGTTGTAGCATATTCTTGCATCTGTAAATATGTATATACATACACACACACACACACTCACATATATATGCATTTGTTTTTTTAGCATATACTTATATCTGTAAATATGTTTCCTTCATTTCTTATGTGATCCTATTTATGCTGGCTGTGCCTGCAAATGGTCCATTGAGATCAGTGCTCTAACCTGATAAGTACACTCATGCACAAACACACACATACACACACACACACACATTGCTTACATGCCTTAAAAAATAGTCTCTGTGCATATTGTTCATATAATTCTCTAAAGTATGGCTTGCAGAAAAAAGATTGACCTGCCATGTGACTCTGAATTGAATATTATGAGTTATAGAAAATGAATGAATACATGAACATAATATCATGCTTTGGAAGAGATGAATTATATGAAAACACAGACATGAAAGATACTAGGCTGCAGCTGCTAATGTCTCCTGCAAAGCATGGTTTTATGTTCATTTAGTAACTTGTTTTCTAATACTTACATTATCTTATTCACAGGCACATGACAGTTGGATCTAATTTCAGAAAGCACCATAAATAAGACAAAGCATCACTTCAGGGCAGGGTATGGTGCTCAATCCATTGTAAGATACACACACACACACACACACACACACACACACACACACACACACACACACACACAATCTTTCTTCTGCTCATATACCTAAAAGCAATTTAGAGGGCAACTAATTCAACCATCCGCTTGTTTCTAAAATGTGGAAAAAGACTATAGACATGTGAAAACAATGGGAACTGATGAAGGACACATAAAAGGCACTCTACCCAGGAAATGAAACAGAAAATTAAGCATTGCAAAGCATACCTCTCAACCTCTGGACAAAGCTTGACAAAATGTGGGCCAAAGGCTAAAAAACAGGGATAATTTTTAAAAATTGCTCTTATAAAAGTAGAAAGTTGCTAGAGTAACAGGGTTTGTGCTACATAAATTTTCTGAAGGATTTGAAGTCTGAAACTCAAATTTATGTCATTATATACTGACTTTAGTCCTCAGATAATCCCAGTGATTGCCAGAAAACTACTCATTTTATGAAGAATAGAACAAAAATATAAGTAAAATATCTGGACAGTTGAGAGGTATGTTGTAAAGACATAAGTTCCCAGATTTATAAAAATAATCTCACCAAGCTTATTAGTAGTTGCTGAACTATGCAGTTTATATACATATATATATATATATATATATATATATATATATATATATATATATATATAAAATATAACATATATATATATATATATATATATATATAGATATATATATATATATATATTGGGCAGCAAAGGGTCCCATAGAAGGTGTACTTCATACAAGACATTACATATATATATATATATATATATATATATATATATATATATATATATATATATATATATGGATTCCATACACTAGATCGAAGGTTCACTACTTCAAAATACTGTACAGAATGCACACTGCAGTGAAAGTGCACTTACGCGAAGTTCAGTACAACGAATGGGCGTTGTACTGAACGTCCGTGCAGTACTCACAGACCTTAGGGTTATGGTGCAATAGTCACAAACCTTAGGGTTAGGGTAAGGTGATAGCTTTACTAACTATCCCCTTACCCTAACCTGTGCCCTAAGCCTAAGGTCCGTGAGTATCACACCATAGTGGAGGACATAACTTGTTTTTTGATGTCCTCCACTGTGCTGCGGTACTTTCTGTGAAGTGCACTTTCGCGGAAGTTCACTTTCATTAAAGTGAACTTTCGCGTAAGTGAGGCTACCTATTACAAGTTCAAAGTTGTGAACGTTTGTTCTTGTAATATGAATCTATATATATATATATATATATATATATATATATATATATATTGGGCAGCATAGGGTACCATAGAAGGTGTACTTCATATAAGACTTTGGGTAACACTTTGAGAAGTGTTTACTTGTTCTCCTTGTATATGCATGGACTTTTTAACATACTCCAATTTCCTCCCACATTCCAAATAAGCCCAGTTAGCTGTAATCAAATGTGCTACTGCTGAAGAACACACTATGCCAAGATAATATCACTTGTAGTAAGTGTGCCAAGCCATATAGCAAAGAAACAAAACATTCACTAAAACAATCTTCATAGGTTCATAGGTGTGTACCAGGCTAATGGCCCTGGGGCCTTTATAAGCCTATCCATAGGATTACCCTGACATCATGCCACCCAACCTTAGTTCCCTGTGCCTCTGTCAAGTACAGCCACTGGATTTATCCCTGAGGTGAATTTTCTATTTCTCTTGAAGAGAGTTTGCGATGTTCTCTGCTTGACATGTATGGGAAGTCTATTCCATAGCATGGGCAGTCGCTGGGTTATGAACCTGTCCCTCTAGTACCTTCTGTTTATTGTGGTAATGAGGTTGAGGTCTATGGAGTGTGTGGTGTGAAGGTATTGGGATTTTTTAGATGTAGCATTGCTAACAGAGCTGGGCCAGACATGGCTTTGTAAGCCAAGAAGAGATTGGCTCTAAGTAGGCGATATGAGACAGAGAATAGTTGGAGTTTTTTGAGTCTGTCCATACAGGACAAGTGTTTAAGGCCTAGGATCCTCTTTGTGAGGTACTTTTGTGGCCTCTCCAGTTGTTGCAGGTGTCTAGTGAGGTACATGCCAAATGGGGCATTGTACTCATTGATTGGCCTAATGACCAAAAAGCAGAGGGACACAATGACCTCTTTCTTCCTGGATACAAAACCCTTAGTAATGAGATGTGCCACATAGAAGGACTTTCTGAACATAGTGGTAATGTGGTGATCAAATGAGAGGTTGCTGTCAACCTGTGTTCCCAGATCTCTTATAATGCCTTCTGTGTTCAGTGGACTACCATCAATGTGGTAATTCATGGGAACAGGATTTTTCCCAAAGGGGATGACGACACATTTTTTGGCATTAAGACTAATGCCATGGTTTTGACACCAGTCATTTGTGTCAGTGAGGCCATTCTGTAGGATGTCAACATCACTTGGGTAGTTAATAATAGTTCCCAACTTGCAATCGTCTGCGAACTTTGTCAGCCAGAGTCCCTTTGTGTTGGCCTGGACTTCAGAGAAGTAGATACCAAATAGGAGAGGACACAGGACCGAACCCTGTGGGACTCCACTCGTGACTAGTCAGCAGTCTGACTTGAAGTCAGCTACTTTCACACTGTGGGTTCTATCTGTGAGCTAGTTTGCAACCCACCTAGTGATATAGGGGTTGATGCCTAGCTTACTGATTTTTTCTCTGATTCCTGAGTGGTGAATGGTATCAAAGGCCTTGACCAGATCAAGGTAGGCTGTATGAACCACCTTGCCATCCACAGCTCTGGTGACTGACTTAAAGAAGTCGCCCAAGTTTGCAGGCATGAGCTACCCTTCACAACCCCAAACTGTGTGGGATCCAGAGTTTGGAGATTCCCTATATCCTTGTTTATTAGGTCCATGATGATGTGTTCCATAGATTTGCATATCAGACTCGTCAGGCTAATGGGGCACTAGTTTCCAGGGTCTGTAGTCATTCCTCATTTGTGGAGAGGCATGACTGTAGCATTCACCAGGGACAACAACACACTACTAAAAAAAAAAATCAGTGATATGTTTCAGGAAGATATTCTAAGGCATAAGAGAAATGTTTTAGATAAATCTCCCATCTACCTCCTTACATTCATGTAATTTTTTTTACCTAGCACACTGTGTACACAATGTTTACTTGTATACCATATAGATGAGAAGTCTAGCATACCTTGAAAACCGAAGGAACATCCTCATTACCTTGCGCATTTCATGGCTGTATCCCTACCACTTTTATTGCCCCAACCATTCTTGGATGCTCATACATTATTTTTTTGCTGTTTGTTTTTATCCACTATCATGGCTAACAAAAGTTTCAGAATTTATGTCTAATAGTAATACTGCACCTAACTGAGAATATGGAGACAAGGTAAGGGAAGAAAAATATTTCATATCTCTGAAAGTGGGTTTGAACTAAACTCAGTTTGGAAAAATATACCACACAGTTTTTAGTAGAAATAAAAAATAACTGACTTACTATCCCAGAAGTCCATGAAAGATATGGTTTACTATGGTATGTTCAAAAGGGTTCAAGTCGAACAGTGACAACACTAAAATATAATGCTGAAATTTACAACAGCAGAAGACCGGAATGTCGAAAATGGGAAACACGAAAATGTGTATTTGACATTTTTGACATTCCTGTCTTCCACCCGATGTAATCAGCTTACCTCTACTATTTAGCAAGGGGGTCTAGCCCCCCCTGCATCCCACCTTACAGCCCTGCACATTAAATATACCAACTCCAAGATTGCACTACAGTGAGGAAATGGGCTACTTTCCTGTTCGTCTCTGAAGCATGACCTCCCTCCAGAGTCTCGGCACGTCACTTGCTGAAAGGTCGAGTTCACAATGCCACTCGACAACCCATGATTGACCACTTTTGGTTCGGTTTCCTCTCCCTTGGAAACTGTGATTTTGGGCATAGGCCGTTTGACTTACTGCCATTCACGTAAGTCATAGTAAACCAAAGATACATAGAATCACCATCAGTGGTGTGTAATGGTCTTCAAAAGACATTTACTCTGAGGTCTTTTGCAAAAACTCATTACTAGCTATATTAAGCAACCTACATCTGCCGTTTGGTGGCGTGTCTAGATATGGCTTTAAATCTGTATTAAAATCACCTACCAATAAGGAAACGACTTTCTAGCTTATTAACTTTGTTAAAGCTATGGGACAGTTCTCATATGGGTCATCTTAATTTTTCTACTAGTTTGTCGTTTTAACTCTGTTCACAGTTTGCCTTGTTTTGTTATCTGAACATTTCTGATTCAGTGTCCTACCTAAATTCTTGTGCACATAAACCAGTGCTCTCTTAACTGATTTAGTACTGCTCAGTACTCTTTTATCTTTTCATTTCTGGTGGAGAGAAATAATATTAAACTTATTCGTTCTTGTGGAGCTTTGACTTAATTTAGTAACATCTGAGATACATGCTTTATGTCTAACAGTTATACATTGTGTAACAGGGAATGCAGTGATTATATACATTTATCTCAAGAACACTGCAAATAAAACAACTTTGAAGGTTTCATTGCTGATCACCAGAAAGGAACTGTAGCATCAAATATTTATTTTCCTTGTTTGTATTGAGGTTCAGCAGTTACACACATGAGATGTCTGACTAGGCTTTTGGCTGCCCTGTAGTAACATCATTTGTCTCTCCATGTGGAAGTGCACACTCCCTGTTTTAGGTGTAGCCAAGGTTTAGAGGATTCTCAGATAAAGCTGTAAGTAAAATATTTAACAGAAGTTAAGGCAACAGATTATTTTTATTGTACTGTGATAGCTCTTTTGCAGCTTTGCAGGTGTGCACTGTGCTATATCTTGTTCATAAAAAAATAGAAAAAAAAAAGAAGCCAACAAAAGTATTTTTGTTCCATGGTCAATGTTCCATGGTCAGTGATGTTTGACAAACCCTCTGAAATAGAAAGGTTTTCAACATTTTTCAAAGTGGAAGCTATTTTTTAGTTTAATTTACAGTTGCTTAAGCAGTGCAATATTTCTTCTGCTTTTAAGCTTCTGTAAATTAAATTTAATAGTTTAAAACTAGAAATGGGAGACCACCATGATGCAGCCTTGGTGCTGGGATAGAGGGATTTTAAAGTGGCAGACACTTTGGACGATAATCGAGAAAATGCATAGATGGTATGGGATCATAAGAGAGTTATAGGCATGATAAAACAAAAATATTGTTTGCCAATAGCAAATTGAATAATTACATTTTCAATAATGTTTTACTTGGTTAAAAATTAAAGGAACTCTTCCTGTTTACTCTTGTCTTTGCAAGCGTGCACACACATACACAAATCCACCAGTTTAAATGCACATGCATATACACACACACATATCCAACAACTAATGCAACAGTACAACAAAGGAAAGGTCCAGACTTTTCCCTGTCTAACTAATGTATACTGGTACATTTTGGCAATTTAGACCTTTAGGATCAAGTCCTGAAAAGTATGAAAACAGAGCCCTTTTAGTCCTCTTTGCATTTTAGACATTTTGTACTGTATTTCTCAATGACTTAACACTACAGAATAACAAATCTGTATCTTTCTTCATCCAGTATTATTTTTCCCAAAATTATGAAGTCAGGAGAAAAGTTCACGTGAAACTAACACTTAGCATATCTCTCGGGATGCTCCCACTTAATTTACTTAGCAGCTATAGAACTGCTGCTTCCACTTAATATATTTGATTTTCTTGTTATAGCTCCTTGTAGGTTTATGACATGGCATGATGTTTTTTTTTTTTGTTTTGTTTTTTTTTCTTAAGCAAACTTTAAATGTTTAGTAAAGTAGGAATTGGTTAGGGACAAGAAATAAAATGACTCCAATTATTTCTCTATGATGAAGTGAAATGAAAACAATGATCACTGCTTTACACTTACCTGCATTTTGCTAAATATTTACAAAAACAATGGCCATTGTTTTACACTTACATTTTGCTAAATACTTATATAAAAACAATGACCATTGTTTTACACTTACACACATTTTTCTAAATACTTGCATAAAAACAATGGCCACTTTTTAAAATTTACCTACATTTTGCTAGTTACTTACATAAATAAGTTAGATACATATCTTCGGGGAGCACTGCTCAAGTATCACGGTGGACAGAAAATAGTGAATTATCACAAATGTAGAATGTTTTGTACTTTAGACAGTATTAGCTGATTGTTATCTATTATGAGTTAAAATGAAATAAGGGTTTGATGTAAGAAAAATATTGAAAGTGTTTAGTGTGGAGAAGATAAGCGGTGGTTCAGCGGTCAGCATTGCCGCCTCACAGCAAGAGGTTCTCCGGTTCGATTCTTGGCTGGGGTGCCTTCTGTGCGGAGTCTGCATGTCCTCCCTGTGGTCGCGTGGGTTTCCTCCGAGTGTCCAGTCTCCTCCCACATCCCAAAGACATGCAGTATGTGGATTGGACACTCTAAATTGGCCCTAGGTGTGAGTGTGTGTGTGTGTGTGTGTGTGTGTGTGTGTGTGTGTGTGTGTGTGTGTGTGTGTGCCTTCTGTGGAAGGTTGGGTGCCAGGCTGGCAAATCGACACCGTAAAACTCCACTGCCAATCATGAGCAGACATATGATCTGCTGTGGCGACCCCTAACCAGGAAAAGCCGAAAGAAGAAGAAGAAGATAGTACAGATAAGGGCTGGGTGATGAAGCAGGTAGAAAATGAGAGAATAAAGAGATATTGTGGATGAGTTATGATTAAACTGAAAAATGAATGTGGAGAAATGTCAAGTTACATCAGATGGGAAAAGTAATCGAATGGTAGATGGGGGCAATGTATCGTCAGGCGTACTTTACATTTAGTTTTCAAAAAGTCTTATTCTCTCTCTCACCATTTAATCACTGTAAATCATTTAAAGACGTAATCAAGAGGTCATTGGGAAATTCAGGGCTTAACCTTGACCAAAATGAGTGACCCTGTAATCTAAGTTGGTGTGGGTAAATATAACTGTAGTGGCTAAAACCCACATTCTACAGTGTTTGAATTGGTCATCCATGATAATACAATGGAGTTTTTTTTCTTTTTGTATATTTTTTTATTTTGTCTTTTAGGCATGTGTGTGGGTCTGTGCCCACTGAGTCTTGCCCAAATCTTCAATTTCTTTATCCAGTTAGCTAATCCATTTCTGTCTCAGGGGTGAGAAATAAGCAGTCTCTCTTCATCCAAGCTGAGATTCCACTCACCTTTTGTTTCCTAGTTTAAGGGATTAATCAGTCTATTTGTTCACAAGAAGTGAGTGTGAGGTTGTAGTGAGCAGGCCAGACTGCTTGACCAAAGGAACTACCTAACCTGCCTCCTGGAGCTTCTGTTGCTCCCAGTGGGTCATGTAGCTTCCCTAGTTTTGCTGACGTTGTGATGCATGCAAGCTCCATCAGGTGCATGGGAAGCACATGCTCCACAGGCATGAACTCCAGAGATGAAACATTCTTCGCTCCATCTAGGTGTCACCCAAGCACTGAGCCAGAACCACTTCCTTCTCCCATAAAGGGCAAGGTTACAGCTGCCACTCACTGCCATTATCCCTAACCATATCTTATCACTTTTATCCTGTCTTTATAAATAACTCAATTTCTAGTCTTAGCTTCTTCACTGCTACTTTGGGAAACTGATTCCTAACTGCCATTGCTGATACACTATATATCAATCGATACATGGCTACATATAGGCAGTTCATTGAGACAGTGCAAATCATATCACTTATAGTTGCTATGAGGCAAGGTAGAGGGATAAAACCCTATCTACAACTCAGCTGACCCACTATGATTAGTGGCTGAGGAGACTGATGGTGTGGCAGGGGGATGGATGGTATTACCATCTGAGGACAGAAACAGTCTCAAGAGTGTTCTCCACATGATGCCTGGTCGAGGATGAGAACATGTAAAAGGGGGACATAGCCCTCAGAGGGATTATGGTTATACCAATGACTGTGCTTTCACAGAGGCCGGGCAAGACATCAGCATATACTTAGCATGCCCTCCCTATGGATGTTACAAAGATGCTGCAGGAGGGCAGGAACAGAGGGTAGAGCATATGTAAACCCCCCAAGCATATGTAGTAGACCAAGATCCCTCGGACACCCTCAGGGTCAACAACTGGCCTCAAAAGAAACAGAGCAAGTCCTGGGGGATCAGACTAAGCTGCTAAACCAGCACGGACCTGGGTCACAGGGTAGCATGGTCACAGGATGACATAAGGTTGGACAAGAAGAAGAAAAGAAAAATATATAGCCACTGTTTTGGGGAAAAGTCTTGTTGTAGTAACTATGGTTTCATTATTTAAACTGTGATTAACTCACATTCCAAAGTATGTAGTTTTAAATTAATTCATTAGGACTACATGTATTAAGTTTAATAAACGTGGGTTTGTATTTATTCTATGCTAAGTAGCTTTGCCTTTTCCAAATTAATTTGGCATTGCATATTGCAAAGAATCACCACTGTACAAGACTGGATTATTTGATAAGCACCTTGAGCTTGATAGGTTTCTTGGCAAGGAGGAAGCTCTACAGTAATGTGGACAGGGTACTGCAGGCAGTAGTTGGTGAGAAGCCAGACCACCTGCAGTACTCATGTTCCAAATGAAACTGAAGTTGTACTGCAGGTTTCAAGAGTCAAGGAAACAGTCTGGGAAAGTGCACATGGAAAGATCAGTGGGGTGCATGGCATTATCTGATCTCCTGTCAGTACAGCTCACAGTGTCCAATTTTCAAAAACAGATTTTATTCCCTGTTGGTGCAGTTTAACTGCAATCCCTTACCTTAAATTAGATTGGAAGAATACAGGTATGACAGTCATAATGAACAACATAACTGACTTCATCACAACACACTAGGGGTGGAGCTGCTCCACTGATCTGCATCATGGACAAGCAGATTGACATGTATGCCAAAAAATGTATTGCAGGCAGGCACTTGGCCTGCAATATCATGTCTGATATATAACTGGAACTGCTGCGGCAGAGTACATTGGCCAGATTTAGTGGTCCAATGAGTCCCTGAGCATATTCAGGTTATGCTCAGAATAGAAATAAAATGGATTCATTAACAAAGAGTGTTATAGAATCTCTGCTTCCACAGCAGGACTGCAAATTTAATACCCAAGAACACCAAGATAGTGAAATGAATGAACTCTGCACAAGCATGATATCAGTCTGGGTGGGGTGCTTCACGGATTTAGCAGTTTGGAGTAACACGAGTGGGATGGCAGAGACAGTCTGTTCTTGCTACTAATTTATTTATTTATTTTTAGAATTCAGATATATGTGTCACTTTATGTGGAAAACCTCAGCAGTAGTGTATTCTAAGAAATGGAAAAACTTACTATGAAGAGGAAAATGGCCATGGTAAAACTTGTCCCTCACAATCAGTCTCATCCTAGTACATTTCCTTTGCACTTCTGTGGTCTCACATATCTTTCAGTACATGCAGGTATCCCTTATGATAAACACAGTAGCATTAAAATGATACAGCTGCTAAAAAGATTTAACAGGTAATGTAAGATTTCCCTCTTCACATTACAGATCCATTACAGAACCCCCCCCCAAAGCAAAAGTAGTAAATAAATTTAATATGTTAAATATACTTTTTATTTACTACTTAATAACTTAACAACTTCAGCTGTCCTTGATATATATTTCATATAAAACTGCAAAGGCTTGAGACGGAAGACTGAAGCTACAGCTTTATAAAATAGAAGAAGAATATATTACCATAATTCTTAGGGAAACTGGATAATTTGAAAGTCCAGGCTTATTAGAAATAATATCAGAAGAAATGCATTATGGTCTAGCAATAACTTCAGTGGTTAGTTCACCAACCAGTGAGGTGGAATTAAAAATGCATTAACATTTATAACAATGGAATCAAATTGTAGATGCATAGAGTGGTTTTGATGTAGTAAAAAGAATGATTATTTATTTTTGTGCACTTAATCTAAAACAGGAAGAAATATAATGCTGTGAAAAGATACCTCTGCAAAAAGCCTGCAGGTAAAAGAACCTCCTAATATTGAGATAGATACAGTTGTTTTTCCCTGATGGCAGCAAAACAGTTTACAATTTAATATGAAATATATTCCCTTTTTTATTAAGCTCTGTCCATGGTAAATGAATAATACATTTCCACTTACTTGCAGGTTAAAGAGGCAGGTTCATCTTTGTGAATAAATGTGTATACTTTGTAAAAATTATGTAGTATTTCTCATTTAATACAAGACAAAATATAGGTCTGTTTTTTTTTCTATTCTGATATTCTTCCATTGCGCTGCAGTTGAATTATTAAATTCTATGCACAATGCAAGTAAACAGGCTGGGAAGTGATGAAATGCATTATACGGTACTCTATGCAACACTTAAGTAGGCTTATCAGTTAAAAGGATCTAAACGCACTACCCATTTCAGAAGTTTAGCTTGGAGCAGTGTTTACATATTATAGTAATGATTGTCATACAGATGGTTTTGTGGTACAGGGACTCTTACTATATTCCAACTATCCTGCATATCTCTTATCATCTTGCTGTGTAGACCTACATTGAGTGAGTCCTTGTATGTGTTCATATTCCTTATTGTTAGCAATGCCTGTGGTATATCCTAGATTTGAGAAGGTATTTACCCTACTGAATCAAGTTTGATTTACCCCTGTCAGCATATTCTTCATGCCACCATATTAGTCCTTTGCTAGTAATACCTCAGTTATGGACAGTGAAACAGATGTATAAAATGATAAATAGACAGACTCAGACAGACAAACGCACACAGCTGTATAGATAGGTAAGTAAACAGAAAAAAATGATACATCTAATTGTTTTCAATTATAGAGTGAAATGCGCATTTGCAATCGATAGGCTCTCCAGAACAGTCTAAAATATGGCTTATCAAGACCTCTGGAGTCCCCAGGAATCATTATTCAACTATAGTCTTAAAACAGACTTTGTGCCACATGAAAGGAGGACTGTGACAGTCATCCCCTTACATAATGGAGGACCTTCAACAGATCAAAGAAATCACACTCCCATTAGTCTGACTAGTCTTATTTGTACAGCCATGGAAAGAATTATCATGATAATTCTCAACAAAGGCAGACACAGAATCCATCCCAGTTTGACTTTGTCAAAGGAAGATCATGCTTACTGATCCTGGCTGACTTGTTTGAAAAGGTCACAATGGTAATGGATGATGTGAAAATGGTGCCTACTGCTTACCTAGATCTGGCTAAATCATTTGATACAATACCCTTCTTGGGCATTGTGAACAAACTTACAGAACTAGGTATAAACCACCTTGTAACATGCTAGAGAGCTAGCTGGCAAACTAACAAGAGGTTAGAGTCAGTGAGGCCACCTCCACAAAAGAGGCCAGTTACCAGTGGATTCCCCCAGGGCTCTGTGTTAGGACTATTCCTATTTGGCATCTACTTCTCAAATGTCAAAGGCCATTGGCTAACCAAGTTCATAGATGACTGCAACCTGGAAGTAGTCACCAGATCTCCTCAAGACAAGAACAACCCTCAGGAAGGTCTAACACAAGACAGACTCTTGATGACAAAGAATTGGCTTAAAACTCAGTACCAAGAAATGCATTATAGTACCTTTTGAAAACCTGGCCACCCCAGATCACTACTTCATCAATAAAACACCCCTAAAAGTTTGTTCACTAGTCTGGGGTCTGGGATTTCATGGAAATAGTAAACAAGCCTTCTGCCAACATGTGTTCAGCATAGTAAGAAAATCCTTCTATGTGGTTCAACTTATAAGCAAGGGCATGGCATCTAGGTTAAGAGAGGTCACCATACTGTAATCAACTCTTATCAGATCTATCACATAGTATAATGTCCCTTTTGGTATGCACCTGACCAGACATATGCAGCAGCTCGAATGTCCACACAACTTTCTTACAAAAGGAATACAGGGAGCAAACACAATGCCTTATGCTGATAGCCTCAAAACCCTATCTTTTTATGGGTTCCCTAAGGTTCACTTACACGATTACAGAAATGTTGACATGTATTCAGCAAACAGCGAAAACACCTATCATCCTGAAGCGTGAAATTCGAAATGTCGAATGGTCATTGCTGGCCCTTCTGCAGTATAGCTCCTTAAGGTAAGTGTGCGATAGTTACGGACCTTAGGGTTAGGTTGCGGGTTAAGGTAAGTGCATACATGGTAGTATATGCAAGCTTTACTTTAGGGTTAAAAGTAGGGTTTTGTTTAGTGTATGTATGTGGTTTATTTATTTTGTTTGGGTAGATAGTATGTAGTGGGTGGCGGGGCTGGCCAACTATGACGATTTGAGATTTAGAATTTTGCGGTTTAGGGCGTTCGGTGTTTTCACGGTTCGCACAATGTGTGTCACTGTTTTCGTATTCGCTGAAAAGGACTTTCGTGCATATAATATAGACTCCTTTTTATGTGGTATTATACAGACTTTTGAGAGATGCTCTTTGCCTGGCATATAAGGCATCCCTGGACCCTGTTTTGAGGAACCTTTTGCACATCTGCAAAACAAACCGCATCAAAACTATTAAAATAAAAGACATAATTTTTGCTTGCAACATAAATAGGACATGTCATGAAAGATATGTTTCTCAGACAATTCCCATTCTTTGGAACAGGCTCCCCTATCCATATGAAGCACAGTTTCTACCTATCCCTATTTAAGCACAACTTGGACCAACAGATGAGAAATCGGAAATTCACCCCTGATCTGGTACCTATGCCTCTGATGGACAAGGGCAGTCACTAAATCCCCCCTAAATTAATCTAATCTGTGGGGTACATTTGGATTGCATACCTAGGCTTATAAGGGCCATAGTGGTCATTAGCCTAGTATACACCTATGAACTAAATAGAATGTCCTGTGAAAACATACCCAGAAGCAGAGCAGTGATGAAGCCAGTCAGAATTACTTTGTTTCCAGGTCTGATGCACAAATGTGTATGATGTGACCGCTAAGATTATTATGCAGTAATAAACCTAATGCAACCAGACAGAAGGTGAGCCACAGCTACACTGTGACATGGGTAATGGCCAGTGCGGGTAGTGGACTGAAACATTTAATTGGTATTCTTTATAGAAGCAAACTTTATAAATTTTATTCATGTAAATATTGATATATATATATATATATATATATATATATATATATATATATACACACACACACACACACATACATATATATATATATATACACACATATATATATATATATATATATATATATATATATATATATATATATATATATATATATGTATGTATGTGGGTGCATATGTGTGGGTGGGCTTCTTAGAAATCTGTAAGTCTGCAATTGTTTTCCTTAGGAAGTAGGGTAAATATGTACTTACCTCTGATGCTGTGATACTTTAGAATACTTCTCCTAGTCTGGAGTACAGCAATACCATGGTAATGCATATAAGCAGCAGGATGTAGAGGGGAGCGCAACAGACAGCCCTTCGTTTTGACAAACTAAAACTTGCTGAAGTCTATTTCCGTATAAAGAGCTCAACGAATATGCAGTTTGCAGAAAGCTTTTGCTTTTTCTGCTCTACATTAAGTTCACAGATGTGTTAGACAATTTTTTCAGTCAGTTTATTTATTTTTACCCCCATGCAATTACTATGTATAAGTAAGAGGGTATGAAAGGCAAGGTCTTCTAAATGAGGATGCAGGGTGATTCCCCTGACAAAAATGTTTTTTTAATCAATGTCTTCTCCATTTTTAGCAGTTTTTTTTCCAAGTAGTTTGACTTATCCAGTCTACTGCTTGAGGTTTAATAATCAGCTTCCTTTAATGGATGCAGACACACAGCCCACATGGTGGAGTGAAAGGGTACAGAGAAAACAGTGCTTTGAAGATCTAATACCAACTTTCAGAATTCACTGGAACTAAAGTTTACTTTTCAATTTGTTCATACTGTCAAGACTCAGCAATGCTGTTAATACTAAAAAGATCTTACAAAAAGGTTTACAACAAAAGTTAGTCAACATTTCTCAACCAAGTTCCAGCTAATATTCAACAAGTATG